>NC_071123.1:830000-842500 GCF_024256425.1 Clarias gariepinus | reverse complement strand
GTGGTCCCTTTCCTGATTTCTTATTCTTTGCATGTTTGTCACACTTAAATATTTTTGCTCACCAAAAACCGTTAACTATTAGTCAAAGATAACATAATTGAACACAAAATGCAGTTTTTAAATGAAGGTTTACGTTATTAAGGGAGAAAAAAAACTCCAAATCTACATGGCCCTCTGTGAAAAAGTGATTGCCCCCCTTGTTAAAAAATAACTTAACTGTGGTTTATCACACCTGAGTTCAATTTCTGTAGTCACCCCCAGGCCTGATTACTGCCACACCTGTTTCAATCAAGAAATCACTTAAATAGGAGCTACCTGACACAGAGAAGTAGACCAAAAGCACCTCAAAAGCTAGACATCATGCCAAGATCGAAAGAAATTCAGGAACAAATGAGAACAAAAGTAATTGAGATCTATCAGTCTGGTAAAGGTTATAAAGCCATTTCTAAAGCTTTGGGACTCCAGCGAACCACAGTGAGAGCCATTATCCACAAATGGCAAAAACATGGAACAATGGTGAACCTTCCCAGCAGTGGCCGGCAGACCAAAATTACCCCAAGAGTGCAGAGACAACTCATCTGAGAGGCCACAAAAGACCCCAGGACAACATCTAAAGAACTGCAGGCCTCACTTGCCTCAATTAAGGTCAGTGTTCACGACTCCACCATAAGAAAGAGACTGGGTAAAAATGGCCTGCATGGCAGATTTCCAAGGCGCAAACCACTGTTAAGCAAAAAGAACATTAAGGTTTGTCTCAGTTTTGCTAAAAAACATTTTAATGATTGCCAAGACTTTTGGGAGAGACAAAAGTTGAACTTTTTGGAAGGTGCGTGTCCCGTTACATCTGGCGTAAAAGTAACACAGCATTTCAGAAAAAGAACATCATACCAACAGTAAAATATGGTGGTGGTAGTGTGATGGGGTTGTTTTGCTGCTTTAGGACCTGGAAGGCTTGCTGTGATAGATGGTACCATGAATTCTACTGTCTACCAAAAAATCCTGAAGGAGAATGTCCGGCCATCCGTTCGTCAACTCAAGCTGAAGCGATCTTGGGTGCTGCAGCAGGACAATGACCCAAAACACACCAGCAAATCCACCTCTGAATGGCTGAAGAAAAACAAAATGAAGACTTTGGAGTGGCCTAGTCAAAGTCCTGACCTGAATCCTATTGAGATGTTGTGGCATGACCTTAAAAAGGCGGTTAATGCTAGAAAACCCTCAAATAAAGCTGAATTACAACAATTCTGCAAAGATGAGTGGGCCAAAATTCCTCCAGAGCGCTGTAAAAGACTCGTTGCAAGTTATCGCAAAGGCTTGATTGCAGTTATTGCTGCTAAGGGTGGCCCAACCAGTTATTAGGTTCAGGGGGCAATTACTTTTTCACACAGGGCCATGTAGGTTTGGATTTTTTTCTCCCTAAATAATAAAAACAATCATTTAAAAACTGCATTTTTTTAACGTTTACTTGTGTTATCTTTGACTAATAGTTAAATGTGTTTGATGATCAGAAACATTTTGTGTGACAAACATGCAAAAGAATAAGAAATCAGAAAGGGGGCAAATAGTTTTTCACACCACTGTGTGTGTATGTATATATATATATATATATATATATATATATATATATATATATATATATATATATATATATATATACAGTGGAACCTCGGATTACGAGCTTAATTCGTTCCGGAAGTGGGCTCGTATTCCAAAACACTCGTAAACCAAACTTAATTTTCCCATAGGAAATAATGAAAACTTAAATTATTCGTTCTACAGCCCCCAAAAATAAATACAGTGGAACCTCGGATTACAAGCTTAATTCGTTCCGGAAGTGGGCTCGTATTCCAAAACACTCTTAAACCAAATTAAATTTTCCCATAGGAAATAATGGAAACTTAAATTATTCGTTCTACAGCCCAAAAAAATAAATACATAAATATAATTAATACAAAATATAAAGTAAAAATAAAACAAATTAACCTGTACTTTATCTTAAAAAAATGTAAAATTAAACCCCGACAGATAAGGGTTTTCGTTTGTGCATGCAGAGTGTATGTGTGTAAAATGTGCGCGCGCGCACACACACACACACATTAACGGATAGACCGTTTTTAAAACCATTTAAAAATTAGCAAGGAACATTCCTAGTCACACTCACGTGAGCGCATACTAACAGGATCACTGCTGTAAGTAAAACAACAACAACAAAAAACAAATTAAACAGCTCCTCACCTTTGAAAACAATCGCGACAGAGAGGAGTTTGTGTGTTTATTTGGCAACCTGAGAGGAGGGGGGATGAAGGGGGGCTCGCTCGCGTTTACAGCCCCCTTCTCTCAGGTTGCCAAACAAACACACAAACTCCCTGCCTTACACAGACACAAACACGCGCACGCAAAAACACTGCAGGCACTAAGACCCAGCATGGGAGACAATGGGTCTCGGCTTTACAGCTCCCCTTCTCTCAGGTTGCCAAATAAACACACAAACTCTTCTCTGTCGCGACTGTTTTCAAAGGTGAGAAGCTGTTTAATTTTTGTTGTTGTTGTTGTTGTTTTACTTTACAGTAGTAATCCCGTTAGTATGCACTCACGCGAGTGTGACTAGCGATTTTCCTTGCTAATTTTTTAACGGTTTTAAAAACGGTCTCTTCGTTAATGTGTGTGTGTGTGTGTGTGTGTGCGCGCGCGCACGCACATCTCACACACACACACACACACACACACACACAGCGCGTGTGTGTATTCACCCAGCAGGAGAGACGATTACCTACAATTCTGCTGCAAGAGAGAAAAAAACCGTTGGCTCACTTGTGATGACGTAACGCTCGTTGTTAAAACAAGAAGCGCATGCGTGAAACATGATACTCGGTGCTCGTTAACTAAGACAATGCTCGTTTTTCAAGTAAAAAATTATTAAAAATTGTTGCTCGTCTTGCAAAACACTCGTAAACCACGTTACTCGTAATCCGAGGTTCCACTGTACATAAATATAATTAATACAAAATATAAAGTAAAAATAAAACAAATTAACCTGTACTTTACCTTAAAAAAATGTAAAATTAAACCCCGACAGATAAGGGTTTTCGTTTGTGCATGCAGAGTGTATGTGTGTAAAATGTGCGCGCACACACACACACACACACACATTAACGAATTTAATTCATTTAAAAATTAGCAAGGAACATTCCTAGTCACACTCACGTGAGCGCATACTAACAGGATCACTGCTGTAAGTAAAACAACAACAACAAAAAACAAATTAAACAGCTCCTCACCTTTGAAAACAATCGCGACAGAGAGAAGTTTGTGTGTTTATTTGGCAACCTGAGAGGAGGGGGATGAAGGGGGGCTCGCTCGCGTTTACGGCCCCCGTCTCTCAGGTTGCCAAACAAACACACAAACTCTCTGCCTTACACAGACACAAACACACACACGCACTCAAAAACACTGCAAGCACTAAGAACCAGCATGGGAGACGATAGGTCTCGGCTTTACAGCTCCCCTTCTCTCAGGTTGCCAAATAAACACACAAACTCTTCTCTGTCGCGACTGTTTTCAAAGGTGAGGAGCTGTTTAATTTTTGTTGTTGTTTTACTTTACAGTAGTAATCCCGTTAGTATGCACTCACGCGAGTGTGACTAGCGATGTTCCTTGCTAACTTTTAAACGGTTTTAAAAACGGTCTCTTCGTTAATGTGTGTGTGTGTGTGTGTGTGTGTGCGCGCGCACATCTCTCACACACACAGCGCGTGTGTGTATTTACCCAGCAGGAGAGACGATTACCTACAATTCTGCTGCAAGAGAGAGAAAAACCGTTGGCTCACTTTTGATGACGTAACGCTCGTTGTTAAAACAAGAAGCGCATGCGTGAAACATGATACTCGGTGCTCGTTAACTAAGACAATGCTCGTTTTTCAAGTAAAAATTTTGTAAAAATTGTTGCTCGTCTTGCAAAACACTCGTAAACCACATTACTCGTAATCCGAGGTTCCACTGTATATATATATATATATTTATATATATATTTATGAAATAGGTGTGAGTGTGATTATATTAAACAGAAGCACCTTCTGACCAATCAGAGTGAAGACTTAAACAACACCTAATTGTAATGATGGTAGTGTGTTATGCACCATATATATATGCACAATGAGGGAAATAAGTATTTACTCACCCTGTGATTTTGCAAGTTCTCTTACTTAGAAATCATGGAGGGTCTACGATTTTCAGCATAGGTGCATTTCCATTGTGAGAGACACAATCTAAAAAGAAAAATCCGTAAATCACATTGTATGATTTTTTAAAAATTTAAGTATTTGATCACTTGCTTATCAGCCAGTTTTCTGACCCTCAAAGACCAGTTATTTTGCTTTTAAATAGTCCAGCTACACTCTGCTCATGATTCTGAATTAGTAGCACCTGTTTGAGGGTGTTAGCTGTCATAAAGACACCTGTGCACCCCACAATCAGCCAAAGTCTAAGTAGCAACATGGGCAAAACCAAAGAGCTGTCAAAAGACACAAGAGACAAAATTGTAGACCTTCACAAAGCTGGAAAGGGTTACGGGGCAATTGCCAAGCAGCTTGGTGAAAAAAGAACAACTTTTGGATTGTCAAAAAATGAAAGAGACTAATGATGACTATCAATTGGACAAAATCGGACTGGGGCCCCACGGAAGATCTTTCCTCGTGGGGTATCATTGATGCTTAGATTGGTGAAGAATCAGCCCAGAACCACACGGGAGGAGCTGGTCAATGCCGTAAAGAGAGCTGGGACCATCGTTTCCAAGGCTACTGTCAGTAATACACTAAGACGTCATGGTTTAAAATCTTGCATCGCACGGAAGGTTCCCCTGCTTAAGTCAGCCCATGTCCAGGCCTGTCTGAAGTTTGCCAGGGACCATCTGGATAATCCAGTGGAGTCATGGGAGAAAGTCCTGTGGTCAGACGAGACCAAAGTAGAACTTTTTGGTCTTAACCCCATTCGCCGTGTTTGGAAGAAGAAGAATGATGAGTATCATCCCAATAATTACCATACCTACAGTGAAGCATGGGGCTGGAAGCATCAAGCTCTCGGGGTGTTTTTCTGCACAGGGGACAGGACGACTGCACTGTATTAAGGAGAGGATGAACGGGGCCATGTATTTTGACATATTGGGCAAAAACCTCCTTCCCTCAGTCAGCGCATTAAAGATGGGTCGTGGTTGGGTCTTCCAACATGACAATGACCCAAAGCACACAGCCAGGAAAACCAAGGAGGGGCTCCGTAAGAAGCATATCAAGGTTCTAGATGGCCTAGCCAGTCTCCAGACCTAAATCCATCAGAAAGTCTTTGGAGACAAAAACCTGACAGATCTAGAGAAGATCTGTATAGAGGAGTGGGCCAAAATCCCTCCTGCAGTGTGTGCAAACCTGGTGAAGAACTACAGGAACTGTTTACCTCTCTAATTGTTAACAAAGGCTTCTGTATCAAATATAAAAAGAAATTTGAGTCAAGTGATCAAATACTTATTTGACACAATAATTTACAAATAAATTGTTGAAAAATCATACAATGTGATTTCCGGATTTTTCTTTCTAAGTAAGAGAACTTGCAAAATCACAGGGTGATCAAATACTTATTTGACCTCAATGTGTGTGTGTGGCTTCTCCTCCTCTTCCTCAGGATGAAGGTCCAGTGAAGGAGATCAGCATCACATACCTGGTAAAGGAGGGATCAGAGAAAGCAGAACCGAGAAATTTTGAGCTCTGCAAAGTCCTGGGACAGGGATCATTTGGCAAGGTAAGGAGGGTGTGTGTGTGGCATGTGTGAGGGAAGATGTGGTACTAGTGATTAATAAACAGTAGTGATGTATTGTTTATGAACGATTGGTTCTTTTTGAACGAGTCTTTAACATGACTCAGAAGAACGAGTTCTGCTCATCATAATATGTCCTTAGCTGCATTGTAATATTTTCATTAATGGAACTTTAGCCAAAATTTATGTATGTAGACGTATTGGGGGTCTGTTTATTAAAAATTTAACATTTTTATTTTATTTCTGATCCAAAGAACGAAATTAATTAAATTCAATTTTATTTGTATAGCGCTTTTAACAGTTGCTATTGTCTCAAACAGCTTTACACAATCAAAAGAATTATTTAAGTTTGTATGGAATTTGAATGTGTATGAATCAAAATGGTCAGATGTCCCTGGTAAGCAAGCCGAGGGCGACAGTGGCAAGGAAAAACTCCCTGAGATGGTAATAGGAAGAAACCTTGAGAGGAACCGGACTCAACAGGGAACCCATCCTCATCTGGGTGAAACAGAGAGCAGGAATTGATCTGCATTCATACTTTGTGTTAGTTGGCAGGCATTTCAGCATAACAGTTGATGTTAATTGATGTTAATATGGAGTCCAGTTAGTTATTGAAAACTCGGGTAGACTTGTATTAAGTTCCAGTCCTGAACTATCGAACGGTCAAGTCCTCAGAGAAACAGCTGCCAACACTAGTCGAAGCCAGAACCGTCTTTTAGGTAGAGAGAACCATATCCAGACACCAGACGCATCCCAACGCGACACACGGGGCATTCATGTGACAAGATCTTCAACCAGAAGCGGGGCACCAGGAGGGGTTAGACAGCTCCGGAGGGCAGAGGGAGTCTGGATCACTGGCAGCTCAGGAACGACATGTGTAGCTCGACAGAGAGAGAGAAGGAGAGAGAGGGGGAGAGAGGGAAGAGAAAGAACAGAAGAGAAGAGATGACAGTCAGGTCTGGTCACAGTCACATAACGTATAATGGAAATGTATATTTTCTGTAGAGTGCAAGCAGAGACTCCGGCAGGACTAATTATGACATCATAACTAAAAGGGAGACCCAGAAGGAAACACAGACATGGGGAAGAACTGAGATGTAAAGCAACCGATTACTTCACCGTCAACATACCTGAGTGATCAATGAGAGTGGGGAAGACAGCATCCAAACATACCAGTTCACCATAATACTCTACGTCCATGAGTTCCCCAGATCTGCTCCTTTACTTAAGGCAAATCTATTTATAAAAATGCTTGATTAAATAAATAGGTTTTTAGCCTGGACTTAAACACTTAGACTGTGTCTGAGTCCCGAACACTATTTGGAAGACTGTAGCTGTAGTTTTTTAAAATATGCGGTACTCACAAGCAGCCTGCATCCTTTGATCGAAGTAGACGTGGCAGATCGTAAGACACTAGCAGTTCACTTAGATACTGCAGAGCGAGACTATTTAATAGTTTGTATGTTAAGAGTAGTATTTTAAAATCAATGTGAAATTTTACAGGGAGCCAATGCAGTGAAGATAAGATAGGGGTGATGTGCTCATATCTTCTGGTTCTAGTGAGGACTCTCGCTGCTGCATTCTGGACTAGCTGAAGCTTATTTATGCACCTGGTTGAACAACCAGACAGTAAGGCATTACAATAGTCCAACCTAGAGGTGATAAAAGCATGAACTAGTTTTTCTGCATCATTTAGCGACAATAAATTTCTTATCCTGGCAATATTTCTGAGGTAAAAGAATGCTATCCTGGCAATATTATCTATATGAGCTTCAAATGAAAGGATGGAGTTTATAATCACACTGAGGTCTTTTACTGTTGCACTTGATGGAACAAAAAGGCCATCTAAAGTTACAGAGTGATCTTGAATCTTACTTCTAGCTATATGCGGTTCTATGACTACAACTTCTGTCTTATCAGGATTAAGCAGAAGGAAGTTAATTAGTATTTAATTTCTTATGTCCTGCACACATTGCTCAACTTAAGTAAGCTGGTTTATCTCATCAGGTTTTGCTGAGACATATAACTGTGTGTCGCCAGCATAACAGTGAAAACTAATACCATGCTTACGGATTATGTTGCACAGAGGAAGCATGTAAAGGAAAAAGCAGAGGTCCTAAAACTGAGCCCTGTGGAACACCAAACTCCACTAGAAAACATGCAGAATGATCACCATTTAAGTCTACAGTCGTGGCCAAAAGTTTTGAGAATGACACAAATATTAGTTTTCACAAAGTTTGCTGCTAAACTGCTTTTAGATCTTTGTTTCAGTTGTTTCTGTGATGTACTGAAATATAATTACAAGCACTTCATACGTTTTAAAGGCTTTTATCAACAATTACATGACATTTATGACATCTATTCAAAGAGTCAGTATTTGCAGTGTTGGCCCTTCTTTTTAAGGACCTCTTCAATTCAACTGGGCATGCTCTCAATCAACTTCTGGCCCAAATCCTGACTGATAGCAACCCATTCTTTTATAATCACTCCTTGGAGTTTGTCAGAATTAGTGGGATTTTGTTTGTCCACCCGCCTCTTGAGGATTGACCACAAGTTCTCAACGGGATTAAGATCTGTGGAGTTTCCAGGGCATGGACCCAAAATTTCAACGTTTTGGTCTCAAAACCACTTAGTTATCACTTTTGCCTTATGGCACAGTGCTCCATCGTGCTGGAAAATGCATTGTTCTTTACCAAACTGTTGTTGGATTGTTGGAAGAAGTTGCTGTTGGAGGGTGTTTTGGTACCGTTCTTTATTCATGGCTGTGTTTTTGGGCAAATTTGTGAGTGAGCCCACTCCCTTGGATGAGAAGCAACCACACACATGAATGGTCTCAGGATGCTTTGCTGTTGGCATGACGCAGGACTGATGGTAGCGTTCACCTTTTCTTCTCCGGACAAGCCTTTTTACCAGATGCCCCAAACAATCGGAAAGAGGCTTCATCGGAGAATATGACTTTGCCCCAGTCCTCAGCAGTCCATTCACCATACTTTCTGCAGAAGATCAATCTATCCCTGATGTTTGTTTTTTTTTTGGAGAGAAGTGGCTTCTTTGCTGCCCTTCTTGACACCAGGCCATCTTCCAAAAGTCTTCGCCTCACTGTGCGTGCAGATGCGCTCACACCTGCCTACTGCCATTCCTGAGCAAGCTCTGCACTGGTGGTACTCCGATCCCGCAGCTGAATCCTCTTTAGGAGACGATCCTGGCGCTTGCTGGACTTTCTTGGGCGTCCTGAAGCCTTCTTAACATGAATTGAACCTCTTTCCTTGAAGTTCTTGATAATTCTATAAATTGTTGATTTAGGTGCAATCTTAGTAGCCACAATATCCTTGCCTGTAAAGCCATTTTTATGCAATGCAATGATGGCTGCACGCGTTTCTTTGCAGGTCACAATGGTTAACAATGGAAGAACAATTATTTTAAGCATCACCCTCCTTTTAACATGTCAAGTGCCATTCTAACCCAATCAGCCTAACATAATGATCTCCAGCCTTGTGCTCGTCAACATTCTCACCTGAGTTAACAAGACGATTACTGAAATTATCTCAGCAGGTCCTTTAATGACAGCAATGAAATGCAGTGGAAAGGCTTTTTTGGGATTAAGTTAATTTTCATGGCAAAAAAGGACTATGCAATTCATCTGATCACTCTTCATAACATTTTGGAGTATATGCAAATTTGCTATTATAAAAACTTAAGCAGCAACTTTTCCAATTTCCAATATTTATGTAATTCTCAAAACTTTTGGCCACGACTGTACATACTGATACCGATCGGTTAAATAGGATCTGAGCCAGGAGAGGGCTGTACCCTTAATTCCTACTACATTTTCTAATCTGTGAAGAAGAATAGCGTGATCAATGGCGTCAAAAGCTGCACTGAGGTCAAGTAATACAAGCATAATTACACAACCCTGATCAGAGGCCAATAGGAGGTCATTTACTACTTAAACGAGTGCTGTCTCTGTACTGTGATGAGGCCTAAATCCTGACTGATACAGTTCATGTATGCCATTTCTATGTAGATATGAGCATAGCTGCTCCGCTACCATCTTTTCCAGAATCTTAGAGATAAAGGGGAGGTTTGATATCGGCCTGTAACTGGACAGCTGACAGGGGTCGAGGTCAGGTTTCTTAATAATCGGTTTAATAACTGCTAATTTAAAAGATTTTGGAACATATCCAATGCTGAGTGAAGAATTAATTATCCTCAGCAGGAGTTCTGTTATTGCTGGTACTATCTGTTTAAGAAAGTGTGTCTCTTCAAGGGGAGTAAAGTATTCTAGGTTCCGATCTGACATGGCTAGATTAACATCTGCATAAATTACATTGTTCAGTTTCAAAACCTCAATTTTATGCCTAATATTTACAATTTTATTATTAAAAAAGTTCATGAAGTCCTCACTATTACACGATGTTGTTGTGGAGATTTCTGCAGTGGTCTTATTTCTGGTTAATTTGGCTACAGCATTAAATAAGAATCTAGGATTATTTTTGTTATTTTCTATAAGAGTGGAGAGATATGTTGATCTAGCTACACTAAGAGCTTTTCTATAGTTCAGGATGCTCTCCTTCCATGCTATTTAAACTACTAACAGTTTAGTTTGACACCATTTCCGTTCTAATTTCCGAGCGGTCTGTTTTAAAGTACATGTGTGGTCGTTATACCAGGGAGCGAGATTCTTATCTCAAATAATTTTTCTTTTAACTGGAGCTACAATATCTAAGGTATAACGGAACGTCGACTCTAAATATTCAGTCGCCTGATCGAGTTCTGTGGGGTCAGACGGTGATCTAATCAAAGTTGATAACTCTGGGAGATTACTGATAAAACTCTGTGTGGTAGTTGATGTAAATGTACGTTTCATACGGTAGCGTGGTGCTGTGCGTACATTATTACTGTGACACACTTGAATTGAGACAAGATAGTGATCTGAGATAACTTCAGATAGTGAAATTGTGAATAAATTTCTTATACTTAATCCGAAGAATATTATTAAATCTAAAGTGTGACCTGCTTTATGAGTGGGTCCTACTACACACTGATTTACTCCTACTGAGTCCAGTGTGGACATAAATGCTCTACGCAGAGGTTAGATTCTCAAAATAAATATTAAAATCTCCAGCAATTAACGCCTTGTCTACAGAAACGAATAGGTTTGAGAGGAAATCTGCAAATGCACAAAGAAATTCAGAGTACGGCCCTGGAGGTCTGTAAATGATAATTAGTGGAATCGACTGAGTCCAATCGACTTTAATATTTGTAGCTACACTTATGTTACTATGGAGAACTTCAAATGAATTAAATTTGTGTCTGTGTTTTTGTATAATAGTCAAATTATCATTGTGAATAACTGCGACGCCTCCTCCTCTACTAGTTAGCCGAGGCTGGTGTATGTAGCTGTATCCAGGAGAACTAGCTTCATTTAGAGCTACATACTCGTCCTGTTTAATCCAGGTTTCTGTTAAACTGTTAAACTGAGAATATCAAATTCCTAATCAGAGCAGAGCATACTACATACTACTTCATCGGACACGAAATTAACTTAAATTACTTGTTTTGATTTGTTCATTTTGGTGAATGAGATTCAAAGGACAGAGTCATTAAGAATTATTCAAACTTCCCATCACTAATAAATGTCTGTTCTGTGTAATTACTAAGTGATTGCAGGGTGTGTTTTGTGTGTATGCAATTAAACTGTTTTGGCGCTGTGTATGCAATTAAACTGTTCTTCATGTACAGTAAGTTCCCGATTTACAAACATTCAAGTTACGAATTTCCACAGATATGAACGGACCGTGGTCCTACGAACATTCGTAGATGTGAACAATTGACAGTTAGTAGTTCATGTGTATTGTACAAAAACACAGACACAGCAGTGCACCAGATAGCAATATTTACAGTTAATAATATATATTAATAAAACTGTATATTTTCAGTGTGTAAGTGAACGTATAAAATGTTTAAGTCCGGTATATTGTATGTGTGTGTGGGAGAAATTAGTTTGATGAATCAGTCCGGGAGCACTATGATAGAAAATATCTGTCCTGATGGTGAATAATTATAATTTCGGAAAATCCTCAACAAAACAGAGTTCACAGTCCAATACAGTGAAAAAAAGCTCCGAGACAAAATAGCGTCTGGGATTCCCCTCATGATTTAAAGGTGCAGAGACAACACTAACATTTGATGTGTGTAAGATTAAGTACTTCTTAGGTGCTGTTATGGTTTTTGGCCACATGATGGCAGTGTTGGGAAAGGAGACAGTGATTTAGTCCAGTGGATCGGTATGCTTTACATTGTATATTCCTGTCAAAGGCGTATAAGACTCACTTTGTTGGACTTGAGAACAAATTCGACTTACGAACATGCTCAGGGAACGGAATTTGTTTGTAAGTAGAGGACGACCTGTATAAATACAGCGCCATTAGGGGGCTTTCACACTCTCTGATTTGGTCAAAACAAGCACAAAGACCTGTGTTTGTGTGTGTGTGTAGGTTTTTCTTGTGAGGAAGATAACAGGGCCGGATGCAGGACAGCTGTACGCCATGAAGGTCCTCAAAAAGGCTACACTGAAAGGTTTGTGTCTGTATACAGACATCTAGGCCTTTTAAAGGCATTACTGTATGTTATTATTTTTTTTATAATTTTTTAATAGCTATGTCAATATTTTATGTATTTGTCTATGTGTGTGTATCTGCG
>NC_071123.1:805000-825000 GCF_024256425.1 Clarias gariepinus | reverse complement strand
ACGGCCGCGCGGTGTATCAGGAGTAGTTTGCGCGCAGTGACGGGACGTTATAACCTCAGTCGTCTTTAACTCTTCATCATCACAGCAGTTTTACTGGGTCGAAGAGAAGAGACGACGTCTGGGCCCATTTTCTTCATATTAAACCGGAGAGAAAAAAAACCGATGTGTCGTAATAACACTGGGGGAAACAGTGGGGGAACGCAATACCACAAACCTGAAGAGACACATCAAGGCATCCCATAATAATCACAGTGTTACAGTCTCTGTGTGGTGATTGTGTTACCACATGATAACATCATTATGTTGTGATGTATTTTATTTTATAGTTAAACTGAATCTAACAGGTGAGTAAATGATGGTGACTGATGGAGCTACAACCGTCCAAGTGTGTAAATTCATATTAAAGAAAAAGTCTTAAAACACTGTATTGTCCGTACGGCTCCTGTTGTTTTGTGGTTTAAAAATATGAACATGCAGCAGTTGTGACGTTAAAAATAAATATAATTAGCTAAAAACATCACATGAAAGGATACATTTTATATGTTAAGATAATTATTCTGTAAAAAACTGAACAAATGGTTTTATTGACACTAGATTGACTGTAGGGTTAATTAATAACAATCTTATTGCTAAAATGTTACGTTTTCATTGACTAAAACTAGACGAAAATGTCCAGACCTTTAGTCGACTAAAACTTGACTAAACAAATATAAGATCAGAATATAATCTAAATATAAAATACTGTATCATAACAAAATATGATAAAAAAAACAACAACCAGGAACGTTTTGTCCCGAGAATAAAAATTTAAAATATCTGAAAAAATAAACACTTACTAGAACCTGAGCCCTGCTTTTATCTCACGCTATTCACATGTACCGTGTGTGTGTGTGTGTGTGTGTGTGTGTGTGTGTGTGTAGGTGCTGAAGAAGCAGGGCTATGACGAGGCGTGTGATATCTGGAGTCTGGGAGTGCTGCTCTACACCATGCTCACAGGGTAACACACACACACACACACACACAAAGTAAGGTGAGGTTGTGTTTAAACACTAACACTGCTCTCTCGGTGTGTGTGTGTGTGTGTCAGGTTCACTCCGTTTGCTAACGGTCCTGATGACACACCGGACGACATCCTGTCTCGCATCGGCAGCGGGAAGTTCTCTCTCTCAGGAGGCTACTGGAACTCTGTGTCCAATGGGGCCAAGGTCTCTCTCACACACACACACACACACACACACACACACACACACACACACACACACACACAGTGACTGTATGAGTGAAGCTGAACTGATCTCCGAGGCCCTCTAGTGGCTGCTGCAGTTACAGTCATTAACAGAACCCTGTGTGTGACGAGGTGAAGGAGTGCAGGGTGTACTCTGTACCTGTGTGTGTGTGTGTGTGTGTGTGTGTGTGTGTGTGCGCGCGCGCATCACATGACTCTGATCAAGGGCTCAGATAAGATTCGCTCTCCGTCAGTCACAACAAGTCACAAACCAAGTGCTGTGGTCATGTCTTGGGTTAGCTGATGTGTGTGTGTGTGTGTGTGTGTGTGTGTGTGTGTGTGTACAGGACCTGGTGTCCAAGATGCTTCATGTTGATCCTCATCAGAGACTGACGGCGTCTCAGGTTCTGCGTCACCCCTGGATCGTCCACAAGGACCAGCTTCCTAAATTCCAGCTGAATCGCAACGAATCTCCACAACTCGTCAAAGTAACACACACACACACACACACACACACACACACACACACACACACACACACGTGCAGATAACCGGCATTATTCTTATTGTGTGTGTGTGTGTGTGTGTGTGTGTGTGACAGGAAGCGATGGCCGCCACGTACTCGGCTCTGAACAGACGCACCTCTCCCATGCTGGAACCCGTCGGCTGCTCCACGTTAGCGCAGCGTCGCGGCCTCAAAAAGCTAACCTCTACTGCCCTCTGACCTCTGACCCTCAGCCTATCAGACGAGCGGACCAAAGTGACATCACAGAGGAGTGAGCTCGCTCGCACCGTCCTCACTGATCAGGAGCTTTCTACAACAAACGTGTGTGTGTGTGTGTGTGTGTGTGTGTGTGTGTGTGTGTGTTACACACATCAGGCGCTTTTAATCTGTTTCTATGGGAGAAAGTAAAGACCTTCTGAGAAAAGTGTGTGTGTGTGTGTGTGTGTGAGAGAGGGAGAGAAATTGTTTTCTAAATTTTTTTTTACACTGATTTATTTTTTTGGTAATTTCCGGAAAACAAATACTGTCTGTGTGTGTGTGTGTGTGTGTGTGTGTGTGTGTGTGTTTTGCTTTTTTTTTTTTACTGTCATTTCTCTGTGATTTTTGGTGTATGTGATTAAGGTGTATGAGGTATTTGGTGTTTCTTTTTTTTTTTCACACGCGCACACACACACACACACACATACACACACAATAAGTATTCTTTAGTGTAAAGTGGAGTTATGCTTCACTCAGCTAAGTTGCAGATCACACATTCACACACTGTCATTTTCAGAAAAGGGAGAGAGTGTGTGTGTGTGTGTGTGTGTGTGTTTAAATCTGAACATAATTAACAGTTCTATTATGCAAATCTTTTTTTAAAAGCTCTTTTAATGATGTATTATTTTTGTACTTCCCTGCACTTTTCTATTCCTCTGTGTGTGTGTGTGTGTGTGCGGGTGTGTGTGTGTGTGTGTGTGTGTGTGTGTGCATGTGTGTGTGTGGCATTAAGTAAAAAATTATTTTTTTCTCATTTCTTTGGGGTATAAATCAGTCTTAAAAATGTCTTCAGGACAATCAGCTGTTATTAAAATAACTTTAATAAACTCCTGTCTGTCTCTTATATAATGAGTCTCCTGAGGAGCAGTGAGGTGTGCGTGGATTGTTGTAAATAAAAATAAAATCTTCTGGATCTGACCAGAGCATTAGATGATCAAGGAATCAGGAGATTTAGAGCCAGGGTTCAGCGGGAGAAGATAGTTTTAATTTGCATGCATGCGTCAGTCGTTCAGCCTGGGCAATAAAATCCAAACATAAATGGCGAAACACCCATTTTATACTACGATGTAAACATCGACCCAAGGCCAAGAAAGGAAAAACAATGGAAGAAAAATACAATCAAGGTTAAAAACATCATGTGAGAACTAAGTAAACAAGGACACTTATAAAGATCACGCTGACATAAATCCATTATTAATGATTGTGCCATTTTCATATCAACTATAAAAGAAAATTAGAGATAAATCCTTCAATTCCCCCCTGTGTTGCTCTAAATCATTCATAACAGCAAGCTTAACCTTTTGAAACATGTCTTACAATCTGTAACTACTGGTCAGGCGATTACTTGTTTACATATTCCACAACGGAATAGGACTTACACTTCTCTCAGTCCTCTCTAAAACCACAAACACACTGTTCTGAGGTGGACCCTCCCACTCTGTCACATCCTCTGTAGAGAGGATTTAAAATAATAATAATAATAATAAGCCAGTGCAAATATTATTTGTCGCCTCATTGATATGTCAAGACTCTCTGGCAGAATCTTCATTTTAGAGCTCATTGTACTGCCATCTAGTGGACACATTCCTAACATCTATAACAGTATAATTAACATGGACATGTACAGTAGCTGCAAGTAATATTTCATACATAGTTCATATAAACACAGTCACAAATATGAATTTATTTTCTACATTCTAGAATAATACTGGATTTTTTTAAACTACTGTATGTAATAACACATGGCACTAGGTAATTAAGTAACAACAGTAACAGTCAGTTGTTATTTTTAAGACCTGAAGGTCAGCTGTTCTGGATCAGTTCTTACAAGAACAGTATCGTGTCGAGTGTGTTTGTAAAACCCATCAAGCTCCATGATGAAACTGTCTCACCTAAACTGAGCTCTGTTGCAGAGGAGAAGTTCATTTAGAGTCACCAGCCTCAGAAATCACCAATTAACAACCAGCATCTCAGATTAGAGCCGTTATGAAGCTTTACAGAGCAGAAGGAGCAGATAAACATCTCAATATCAACTGTTCAGAGGAGATTATTGTGTATATAACAACTTCTTCTTCTTTGTCTTTCGGCTGTTCCCTTTCAGGGGTCGCCACAGCGAATCATCTGCCTCCATCTAACCCTATCCTCTGCATCCTCTTCTCTCACACCAACTAACTTCATGTCCTCTCTCACTGCATCCATAAATCTCCTCTTTGGTCTTCCTCTAGACCTCCTGCCTGGCAGTTCCAACCTCAGCATCCTTCTACCAATATATTCACAATCTCTCCTCTGAACATGTCCAAACCACCTCAATCTGGCCTCTCTGACTTTATCTCCAAAACATCTAACGTGGGCTGTCCCTCTGATAAACTCATTCTTAATCCTATCCATCCTTGTCACTCCCAAAAAGAACCTCAACATCTTCAGCTCTGCTACCTCCAACTCTGCCTCCTGTCTTTTCTTCAGCGCCACTGTCTCTAAGCCGTAGAGCATCGCTGGTCTCACCACTGTCCTGTACACCTTTCCTTTCATTTTCGCTGATACTCTTTTATCGCACAACACACCTGACACTTTTCTCCACCCATTCCAACCTGCCTGTACCCGCCTCTTCACCTCCTTTCCACACTCTCTGTTGCTCTGGACCGTTGACCCCAAGTACTTAAAATCCTGCACCTTCTTTACCTCTGCTCCCTGTAGCCTCACCGATCCTCCTGGGTCCCTCTCATTTACACACATGTATTCCGTCTTGCTGCGGCTAACCTTCATTCCTCTGCTTTCCAGAGCATACCTCCACCTCTCCAAATTTTCCTCCACCTGTTCCCTGCTCTCGCTACAGAGCACAATGTCATCTGCAAACATCATAGTCCATGGGGACTCCTGTCTTACCTCATCTGTCATCCTGTCCATCACCAGAGCAAACAAAAAGGGGCTTAGAGCCGATCCTTGATGCAGACCCACCTCCACCTTGAACTCTTCTGTCACACCTACAGCACATCTTACCACTGTCTTACAGCTCTCATACATGTCCTGCACCACTCTAACATACTTCTCTGCCACTCCAGACTTCCTCATACAACACCACAGCTCCTTTCTTGGCACCCTGTCATACGCTTTCTCTTAATCTAAAAAGACACAATGAAACTCCCTGTTACCTTCTCTGTACTTCTCCGCCAGCATCCTCAAAGCAAATACTGCATCTGATGTACTCTTTCTAGGCATAAAACCATATTGCTGCTCACAAATGCTCACCTCTGCCCTTAACCTAACTTCCACTACTCTTTCCCACAGCTTCATTGTCTGGCTCATTAGCTTTATACCTCTATAATTGTCACAGCTTTGCACATCTCCCTTGTTCTTAAAAATTGGCACCAATACACTTCTTCTCCATTCCTCTGGAATCCTCTTACTCTCCAAGATCTTGTTAAACAAACTTGTCAAAAACTCTACTGCCACCTCTCCTAAGCACTTCCATACCTCCACAGGTATGTCATCAGGACCAACAGCCTTTCCACTAACCCTAACCCTATTGTGTATATAACAATAATTGTTAAAGAAAAATGTAACATATACTGTGTGTTTTATAGTGTAAAAAGAATAAAAATCAGAAAAGACCATGGAATCAGAGGGGGTGTACAAACTTTTGGTAGTGTGTGTATATAATAGATAACCCACTCTGTGTGTGTGTGTGTGTGTGTGTGTGTGTGTGAGAGAGAGAGAGAGAGAGAGGTGCAGCAGTGTGTGTCAGTGATGATGTTAAACAGCGCAATACTCACACTGAACAGCAGGTGTCGCACCACCTGTGTGCTGATCGTTACGTCATTAGCACGGACCTCGAAGTTTATTTGGACCCGCCCCTTCAGTGTCATACGTAACATTAGTACCGCTGCAACCCGGAAGTGATTTAACGTCGAGGTGAACGCTAGTTGTGCTAACAGCGCCTCAGTGCAGGTTTACTGAACACACACACACACACACACACCCGGAGAGCAGGAGTGTGTAGATTGTGGTGAAGATGCCGAAGAATAAAGGTGGGGACACCCGGTGTGTGTGTGTGTGTGTGTGTGTGTGTGTGTAACTCCATGTTGTTTTAGGAATTCTAGCTAACAGGCTAACAGTCTGAGGGACAGCACGTGACCCTTAAACAGTGTTAAAAATGAGTGTGTGTTAGGTTTCACACTCTCATCCTGATTATATCTGTTCACACACACACACACACACACACACACACAGGTATAGTCATGTTATCACTTTATTAATCAATAAATTACACATGTCTTCTCTAATAATAAGAATACTGTGTACTATTAAGAGTTAAAGGAGAAGACAGCTGAAGTGTGTGTGTGTGTGTGTGTGTGTGTGTGTGTGTGTACAGGTAAGGGAGGAAAGAACCGGCGGCGCGGTAAGAATGAGAACGAGTCTGAGAAGAGAGAGCTGGTGTTTAAGGAGGATGGACAGGGTGAGTTACCATAGCAACGCCACATCACACAGCATCAGGACCACACTGTACACACACACACACACACACAGTTTATAGGTGATTGTGTCTTTTCTGGCATTCCAGTTTACGTGTGTGTGTGTGTGTGTAGAGTACGCTCAGGTGATTAAAATGTTGGGAAACGGACGGTTAGAGGCGATGTGTTTTGATGGAGTGAAGAGACTGTGTCACATCAGAGGAAAACTGAGGAAAAAGGTATACACACACACTCACACACACACGCACACAAGGCCATATTTGTTGGGTATTAACTGCTTCTGTGTGTGTGTAGGTTTGGATAAACACGTCTGACATCATTTTAATCGGACTAAGAGATTATCAGGTGAGTTTAAATATGCACACACACACACACACACACACACACATGTATATATATATAAATAAGAACCATTCTAAACCCTCTGTGTGTGTGCGTGTGTGTGTGTCAGGATAATAAAGCTGATGTGATTCTGAAGTATAATGCAGATGAAGCGAGAAGTCTGAAGGCGTACGGTGAACTGCCTGAACACGGTAAGTGTGTGTGTGTGTGTGCAGTGCATGCTGGGAAATAAACAGTATGCCTCATCATTACACAGTGAACACATCGTCTCACACATGGACTCACTTGCTAATTCACTCACTCGCTCATCACCTTCTACCTTTACACACTGATTGACTCACTCACGTATTACTTACTTACTTAATTACTTACACTTAGTGATTCACATGTTCACTGAACCTTAAAATATATGGGTGTGAATAAGTGAGTGAGTGTGTGTGTGTGAGAGAGATAGATAGATAGATAGATAGATAGATAGATAATCACTCTTACTGGTCTGGAGAGAATGTTCCAGAATCATTACACTGCACATGGCTTTTACTCCATCTGTAAACTTTATTTCTCAACTTCTCTCTCTCTCTCTCTCTCTCTCAGCTAAAATTAACGAGACAGACACGTTCGGACCGGGCGACGACGACGAGATTCAGTTCGATGACATCGGAGACGACGACGAGGACATTGATGATGTGAGTGATGAGGAGTTGTTACCATAGTAACCATGGTATCATAGTCAGTGTATAGAGTTCAGTGTTCATGTTACTTATTTGTCTGTGTTTGTGTCTCTCAGATCTGAGGCGGCGGTGTGTGTGTGTGTGGGTGGATGGATGAAGGATGGCTGTGTTTACACTAAGAGGACGATACTGCTTGCTTCTGATTGGACAGAATTCATTCAACTTCTTTTTTTTTTTTTTCCACCTGACAAACTGGTGATTTAATCTCTCTCTCTCTTTCTCTCTCTCTCTTTCTCCCAGTAGCCCATTTCAACCTACAGTTTTTTGTTAGTGTTTTAAAGTATTTATATTTTATTTCACCGTTTTTGCTGAAGTGTAAAGTTTAGAATGTGACACCAAGATTTACAATAAAAGAATTAAACCCACCGATACTGTGTTTCCAGTCAGAGTATTTATTTAGCTTTAATCCCTGCTGGTACGGTGTTACCAGGTCCGGTATGTTCTATACCTTTTAATAGCGTTTAGGTCTTTCACCTGAGGTGTGTGTGTGTGTGTGTTTTTACAGCTTCGTCAGCAGCACTGGTCTAGTTATATGCTTTACATTTTGTAATATTTGTTATTTACTCTAGTTTGTAGAAATAAAACACTCTCCATAGACACACTACACTACAGGTAGATTGTAAATGCAGCCACACACTCTAGTCGGCCAGCGCTGGGTTATTTTGGAACAATATGGGCAAACTGAAGGAATTCAAAATAAATCTCCAAATCAACAAACCCCCCAACTACAGTGATGAACCACCTAGAAATAACTTCTGCACTGCTGCGGTATTTTTGGTCTAGTGCTACATTTAGGATTTGATCGCAATCTCGAGATCGCACCAGTTTTGGATCAAATTCAGGAAGACCTAAAACTATCAGCAGTTAAATCATTCTGTACCTTAATCGAACACTAACACACGAGAATCGAGGAGACACAGGATTGAGGAGACGTTTAATTGCAATGTTGATTATAAACCTGTAGTAATGCATCTTAATGCAGATGATGTATAACTGCTGCTATAATGAAGGTTATACTGATGTGTGGATGGTGTGCTGTTTGTTCTGGAACATTCTCTCTCAGCGGTAGAAGATGAGCACCGCCGGCCTCGGTCACCTGCTCGCTGGCGCCCCCTGCATGCCAGGTGTGCTGTAACGGATCCAGTCAAAGCCAGTGAAGTCACCATACTACCTCGGAGACACTTGTGGGACACTTGTATAGTACTACACACACACACACACACACACACACACACACAGCTCATTCATTCTCAAGCTTCACCGCTCAGCTTGACACTGTGTGAGCTGCTGAGCCGCTATCAGTAGACAGACTGAATAAATCATATTAATTACAGTAATGTGTCCACTTTGGGTTCGTCTTTTTCTTCTGCTTATTTTTGTTTTTGAGAAAAAATATCATTGAGGACTTCCAGACATTACAGCTAGAAACAGCCCGGACAGGAAGATTATTGTGTGATTTCTCTCAGGTATAACCATGAGTGTGATTCACTTCCTAGATGATTCAGTTCTGTTTGCAAATGATTCCTTTATCAATTTACTCATTTGTGCAAAGGATTCAGCTAAATAAATTAAATTTCCAAATGATTCCAGATTCTCTCATTATCATGTACGAATGGCTCCATTGACTCATATTGGCTCATATTAACTGTATAAATGATTCCTAATTAACTCATTTATATGTGAACTTCTTTGATCCAGAGAACAGCTTAAAGCCTTGTTCACTTTAAAGGGGACTTAAATAAAATAAATGCTATTTTTGTTACTTTAGCACTTTATTATGGCCGAATAATATATATTTAAAAACCTTGATCTGTATAAAAAACATGGAGAATTGCAAACAAATTTGAACTCATCTCAACACATGTAATTGAACGTCATTTATTAAAGAGTAGGAGACAATTTTACATTCATGGTGACAAATTTGGGAAACTTTTAGCCAATCAGTAAAGAGGATTTAGAGCACAGCAACATATTACAAAAATTTGGATGGAGGATGGTACCATGCATCATTTATATATATTCTAATATAAATGATGCATTTAGGAATTTTTACTCTCAATCTTTAAATTCCCAGAGGACCACAGTGGACTGGAGAACTTCTGGTTCTCTAGACTGGAGATCCTTGCAATTTGGTAAGTCCCCGATCTGATTCTCTTAAGCGAGGTAAGCTGCCCGCGTCATTTAATGAGGCTCGCATCACCTTCATAGCGAAGAGAGATAAAGACCCAACAGAGTGCTCTTCATATAGACCAATCTCTCTTCTTAATGTGGATGTTAAAATCCTTGCTAAAGTCTTGGCTCGTAGATTAGAGAACGTTCCACCCTCAGTTATATCTGAGAACCAGACCGGTTTTGTCTTTTACCTTCAATATTGCCCCCTTATGAATATCTTGTAGAGGGGATCCCTGAGTGTGTCCTTTCTTTGGATGCTGAAAAGGTTTTTGAACGTGTGGAATGGGATTATTTATTTAAGGCTTTAGAAAAATGTCATTTTGGACCAAGTTTTATCACTTAAATCAGAATATTATATTTAAGGCCTATTGCCTCAGTTCTGACAAATGCTCAGTAATCTCAACCATTCAGCGGGGGACTCGTCAGGGGTGTCCTCTTAGCCCACTACTCTTTAACCTTGCCATTGAGACATTAGCGATCGTATTCTGTATGTGCAGGGATATATCTGGGATTTGGAGACCGGGAGAAGAAGAGAAAGTCCCCCTTTATGCAGATGATCTTTTACTCAGTGAATTCAGCAATTTTTCAGGATATAAACTGAATTTGCTTTGCTTTGCACTAACAACAGGAATGCACCACCTCCCCTTTAAGATAGTGAAAATCAGTGAAAATCCACTGTCTGTGTCCCTGGTGGACTGCAGTAATGCTATTAAAATGAATATTCTTTCTAAATGTTTTTCAGTCTGTACCTGTTTTTATTCCCAAATCTTACTTTATTGTCTTTTGCAACCCTGCTGACCCGGCATTTTCACGCACTCACGCCCAGTGTCTCAGGGACATTATGTCCTGTTTGTCCCGGAAGAAGATGCACTACTCAGTCTTTAATTCAGATTCGAAATTTCAACAGGTGTGGGGGCCTGAGTTCACTCTTTTCATGTAAATGTATAGTTTAATCCCCTTCTTATGTGAGTGGGTTTTTTTTTACTTCCTTTTTTCTTTGCACAAATAAAACAGACTTCCATTTCCATGATTTTGTTTTTTTCTTTTCTTTCTTTAAATATCCCTGCTGTCTAGCCTTTCTTAGACATGTAAGGCTGGCGTGGGGTTAGGAATGAGGAGGGTGGGAGGGTGTAGGGGGTTTGTAAGGGAGACCTTCCAGCGTGTTATCAGCAATCAGTTAAAAAAAAAAAGCACCACTGATAGTAGAAGAATCTGGGTGCTGAATTGGCCTGCAGACAAGATCTTTCACCCATAGAGAACAGCAGCTGGAAACCTATAAAAGACAAAAATAGGACCAAATTAATAACACCAAATCACCAGAAACTCATAACTTCAATGCCCAGGCATCTTCAAACTGTTTTAAATAGAAGAGGAGACGCTACACCCTGGTAAACACGCCCCCGTCTCAACTTTTTTGAGACCTGTAGTAGATATAAAATTTAAAATGGCCATTTTGTGCATAAAATTGTACAATTTCTCTGTTTAAACATTTATGTTCTTCTGTTGTGAATAAAATATTGGCTCATGTGATTCAAAAGTCTTTTAGTTTTCATTTTATCCAAATTAAAAAAACGTCCCAACTATTTTGACCCAAGTGCTGGGTTTAACCATTTTACCCAGAATTCTGGGTTGTTCATCTGACCTGGGTTGATTTGACACTCTAGCTGGGTTAAATGTTAAAGGGCTGGGTTATTTTATTTGACCCAACCAGTGGGTAAAATTACCACCCTTGCTAGGTTGACACATTCCATTAGATTTTTTCCCCCCAAAAAAGACGCGAAATGTACACAACTTAACATAATGTAAAGAGTCACAGAATAGGATAATTTAAATAACTCAATTTTGACAAAAATGTCAGACAAAACCATATAATCCCAAGGTAATTAAATATAAAACAAGTGTAACATACTTTGTGAAACAATAAAAACAGACTTAAGTTTTTTGCATTTAATACAATGTTTTAACACTTTAAATAGACGTTTTTAAAACAAATCTTATAATGCCCACATGACATCAAACATTCCCCATCTTTAATATTTATAAACTATATATAAACTATTAGTTATTTAACTATTACAGGACCGTAGCCAGCCTGGTGCAAGGGGGGGGTTCTTTTTTTTTTTTTTTTAAAGTGGACCTTTTTTCTCAGTATTTTGTATTTGAGTATTTACTTATTTTGTATTTCATTTTGAGGATTAAATACTGCATTTTAGTGACATGTGCTGGATTAGCTTGTCTGCTGGTATCATAATGTGCATGCTTTTGATGCACCAAAAATATTTGCTACAATGTTGTCAAATTGCTTATCAAGATCACGTGCGACTTTTTTCACTTCAAATACACACACACAGTGTTCAAAAGTTTAAAAACCACACTAACAACAGAATACATTTAAGGAATTTTTATTTATTTTATAATATTATTAAACTACAAATTCAACTTCTCTCATCAACATGCTCTCTCATTTTTGTCTTTGCCTCTTCACTTTATTGAACTTATATAAAATATATTTAATATTCAACGAATTGTTATTTATATAGTCTATTAATTAGGCGAAATATAATAAAATATGTTAAATTCAACCTTTAAAATCCCAGTCATATAGCTTAATTTAATCTTTATTGGCATGTCGAGCATTTACAGTAGGCTATCATTTACATTCAGAATGTAAAGAGATCAAAATGAGGGGAAAAATCGAATATAAACAAATATAAAAATATTACCAATAATTATCTAATAATAATAATATACAAATATTACGGGGAAAAGACGATCAGTTAATGTACTTACAAGACTGTGGGATGGATAAAAATTATTTTTTGTGGGCTTATTTTATTTTATGTTTTATGTAACAATTATTTATGATAAACTTCATTCGAATGCTGTCTCCACCGCGCATAGACACTAGAGAGCATCGCCTATGGTTAATATAATAATTTAATAAATTTACAAATTTAATAGAATAATTTATTAATTCAAAATAAAATGTTAATAAATCCTAATATTATGCATGGTCAAGCAGGTTTGTTTACGCATTGAACTCGTCGTTCTTTCTTTTCTTTTTTTTTGTTGATAGATTAACATTTTTAACATAATAAATTCACAGATCCATCAGATGGGCTCCTGTCTGTTAATGTTTATTTAAGATGTTACAGACTTGTCATAGCCATTCAGACTGCTGAAGAAAAGGCACAAGAGAACTATTCTGTGTGTGATGTGGGGTTGACCATTAGCTACCACTTAACTAGCGTTAGCGATTTGATCTTGAGGTAGTAACAGACTTACTGTTTTGCTTACTCTGTCTTTTTGAACATATGTTCAATATTCTGCGATAATGACGCTGCTGCCTGCTTTCTCTTCCGTCTCTCCCGCTCTTTTTGACCCATATATTATACACCGCTGGATGCCGCCGCACACATTTAAAAAACGTCAGTTGCTGCACAGGTTTGTCACATGTTGCGTGTTTTTTTTTTTTTTTGTAAATTGTTTTGTAATAAAGTGTTATTTTAAATAATGCCCAACAATTTTAATCTGTCTAAAAAAATTACAATAATAAATAATAATAATAATAACAAAAAATTCTGGACCTTTGGCAGTGAGGGGTGGGTCGTTCGAACCACCCGAACCCCCCCTGGCTACGGGCCTGTATTACTTTTTCTTCAAAATGATATAAAAAAAACAATAAAACTTAAAAAAAAAGTCTCATGTACACTGGCATTCGTTTGTCTCTGTCCAACGCCAGCTTGCAGCCCAAATTATACTTTGTGTGTTAACCTGTTGGGCCAGTGTGTCGGGAACTGAATATAAAAGCCCTTGTCGTTTTATTTGAGGTGCCTACTTTTAATATGGACTATTTTGCTATATTAGACATTAATCTTCTTGTTTTAAAAATTCTTGTAACAAGGCGACGTAGAGAGAGAAAAAAAATCGCAGCTGCTACTGGGTTTACCCTCTTTATTTAGCTTTTTTCCCCACACTTTCCTATATATAGCATGTAGGATCATGGGATATATCCGGTCCTCCGAAGCGTAAAATGAACGCGAAGAAAACGCACTAGAAGCGTTTTCCTTGTGTTCGTTGGGATTTGAACACCAAAAAGAAAGCTGCATGCAACATTTTTTAAAGCAGTATAAACGCAAGTCACCAAAGCCTGTGTGAACACTTTCATTGACTCCTATGTGTAGAAAACTCTTGGCCCTTGATCCGCGCTCACCGGATGCTACGAACGCCAGAAAAATGCTCGATTTTAACTCCCGTGTGAACAAGGCCTTAGTGTTGCAATATAACTAACATTTAGCATTTTTATTAAGGACGTTCAGCTACATATGTATTTAATGCAAAAAAAAAAATTCTCTAGTCAATACCCAAAAATACATAATGAAAACATGAATTTAGTGTATACTTTTGACTAATTTACCTTACTATTTAATGTGTGAGCAATAACAGGATACGGCGCTTCATCTGGATTTAATACGAAACATTCACCCAACTACAAAGCTCTCGGACGATTGGTTAAAGTGCATGCGCGTTAACTGACGCTGCTGCACAAACGTGATTTTTAAATGCATTTTGCTTAAGTTTTAAACACTATATTTGTAACTCTAGTAATGTAATGCTATTGACATTGGTAACTGTAATTAAATTACATGCATTTAAAATGCGTTATCAGAAAAAAGTATTTAGATCATAGTTACACAGTAACGTGTTATACACAACTTTAGGAAATAAGTAAACAAGGACATTTACAAAGATCACGCTGACATGAATTAAATATTAATGATTATGTCATATCCATAATAAACATTAAAGAAATTTTTAAATAAATGTTTTAATCTGCGACATAACTGTTTATTACATCGCTTTTGCTCCACATTTTGATTTCATTCATGGTGCAGGTTAAACTTCAGTAGATATCTAAGTTCTTCAAAGGTTTCTTACATTCTGTCCAAGCAGTCTTGCGTGATGCTCTGACAAAATCTGTCTGGACAGACATGCAGACAGACATGCAGACAGAACATTTTCTGAGATTAGTTCATGATCCTCCAGCATAAAACATAAAGATATTATTAAAAGAGTGAGTTCTGACCAAAGTACAGACAAAACCTCCCTTTTATTTATATAGATACCGGAGGTGTGTGTCTAATGTACAGTCTGAAAACCTCCGGGGAAAAAAAAAGCAGCTATTATGAATCTTAATTTTTTTTTCTCCCTTCAGATTTTGAGAGTTTTTGATGGTGACCACGCCCCCTATGATGTCATATATTATGTCTATGTACTCAGCTCTGCTGTGAGCTCAGACTCCCACTGCACCTGTCCCGCTACACCTTTTGATTATTATAAATCATCACTTTACTGAGAAACTCAGTAGAATGAAATCTAATTAAAACTGAAGCGAAGCTCATCCACCAATCAGAGAGCGGTCACCGAGGGCATGGTGACGTCATCACCCCCCTCCTCCTCCCGCGCGCTGCTTTGTGCTCGGATGCTGCGGGCGCGCGGTGCTGTGGAGGGATGCGCGCGCTCTGTTAGGTGTTAAAGCTGGAGTATTTATTATTATTATTATTTTTATATGTGTTTATTACTTCATTCAGTAATTATTTAAAGTTACCTGACGCATGGCGGACTCCGCTCGGTTCGGTCTGAGGTGATTTGTGTTCCACAGGATTCCTGTCAGCGCAGTGACACTGCGGATTCACTGAGTCAGGGTTGCCAGATTGAGCGGATCTCTTATTTTTATTCGTAATGTTACGCCTTATCTAATGCCCCAGTGTTAAAGGGCGTGTGTGTGTGTGTGTGTGTGTGTGTGTGTGTGTAATGTATGTAGTGTTTATAATTAAAAACTGCGTTATAAACCTCAGGCCCTCAATCCAAGTTGCCAGATTAAGTAATTTAATTACATTTAACCTCATCATGTCAGTATTTAATTTAATTTCCGCTGATTCTGTATAATTAGCGTTTATTATCCTTTTTAGTTTAAAGGTTTTAAAGCACTTATGATTAATAAAGCGGATAGAGTGTAGGACATCTGCTTTATAACCATCAGAGGTTTTACAATTCATGTTTATAAAGGGCGGATAAACACATCCTGTAAATCTGGCAACTCTGAACCTGCTGGAAGATGGAGGGGAGCGCGAGACACATAGAGACCGGAAGTACAGGTGAACAAATACACGCACACAGACACGCAGTGATGCATTGTGGGATTGCATGTGGAACTAAAGCACAAGAGGTCATGGGACAGTCATAATGTAATGCCCTAAGTAGTGCACTAATCCAGGGGTTAGGGAGTTTATGTAGTGTACTAATCCTTATATATGGTCAAGGTGCTAGGAGTGTAGGGTGTAGGAGTGTAGGGTGTATAAGTGTACGAGTGTATACTGTAAGTGTAGGGTGTATAAGTGTAGGGTGTATGAGTGTAAGGTGTAGGAGTGTAGGGTGTATAAGTGTACGAGTGTAGGGTGTATAAGTGTAGGGTGTATAAGTGTATGAGTGTAGGGTGTATAAGTGTAGGGTGTATAAGTGTAGGGTGTATGAGTGTAGGGTGTACAAATGTAGGGTGTATAAGTGTATGAGTGTAGGGTGTATAAGTGTAGGGTGTATAAGTGTATGAGTGTATGAGTGTAGGGTGTACGAGTATAGGGTGTACGAGTATAGGGTGTACGAGTGTAGGGTGTATAAGTGTAGGGTGTATAAGTGTAGAGTGTATACTGTAAGTGTAGGGTGTATAAGTGTAGGGTGTATGAGTGTAGGGTGTATAAGTGTAGGGTGTATAAGTGTAGGGTGTATGAGTGTATGAGTGTAGGGTGTATGAGTGTAGGGTGTATAAGTGTAGGGTGTATAAGTTTATGAGTGTAGGGTGTATAAGTGTAGGGTGTATGAGTGTAGGGTGTATAAGTGTAGGGTGTATAAGTTTATGAGTGTAGGGTGTATAAGTGTAGGGTGTATAAGTGTAGGGTGTATAAGTGTAGAGTGTATGAGTGTAGGGTGTATGAGTGTAGGGTGTATAAGTGTATAAGTGTAGGGTGTATAAGTGTAGGGTGTATAAGTGTAGGGTGTATAAGTGTAGGGTGTAGAGTGTATAAGTGTAGGGTGTATGAGTGTAGGGTGTATGAGTGTAGGGTGTATAAGTGTAGGGTGTATAAGTGTAGGGTGTAGAGTGTATAAGTGTAGGGTGTATAAGTGTAGGGTGTATGAGTGTAGGGTGTATAAGTGTAGGGTGTATGAGTGTAGGGTGTATAAGTGTAGGGTGTATGAGTGTAGGGTGTATAAGTGTAGGGTGTATAAGTTTATGAGTGTAGGGTGTATAAGTGTAGGGTGTATAAGTGTAGGGTGTATAAGTGTAGAGTGTATGAGTGTAGGGTGTATGAGTGTAGGGTGTATAAGTGTATAAGTGTAGGGTGTATAAGTGTAGGGTGTAGAGTGTATAAGTGTAGGGTGTATAAGTGTAGGGTGTATGAGTGTAGGGTGTATAAGTGTAGGGTGTATAGGTTTATAGTGTAGGGTGTATAAGTGTAGAGTGTATGGGGGGGCGTGTATAAGTGTAGAGTGTATGGGGGGGGTGTATAAGTGTAGAGTGTATGGGGGGCGGTGTTTGGGAAACGGCTCAGTGAGTAATGATGCTGATTCACTCTGCAAATGATCAAAAATAAACATGTCTGTCTGATTAAAATGACAAAACTGTTTTTGGTAAACTGTGTGTGTGTGTGTGTGTTTAGTAGTTCAGTTGTACTTAAATTGATTAAAAAAAAGCTGATCCAAGCTTGTGTGTGTGATAAATCAGCCGTACAGAAGCCATCCACAGGATTAGCCGAATCTTTGAAATGCTTTCAATCGAATCTTTAGACGTTCTGTCAGAGAAAATGCTGATTAGTCCTGTGTGTGTGTGTGTGTGTGTGTGTCTGGCTGCACATGCAGTATTTCACTAGTGTATAAATTCCTCTCCAACTAACTGTTTTGTCACAGCTAAAGTGATGACATCATCACCAGTTTCTGAAAAGAAACATCAGAGAAATGGCCACGCCTCTCCAGCTCACCAGGCAGCCAATCAGAGCAGCCCGACTGCTGGTAAACAGAGTAAGCCCCACCCACTTCCCCTCCTTATTCAGTTAATCATGGTGTTACTGTGAAGTGTTTCTCTTGTTCGTGTTTCCCAATAGCTGAGATGTTGACTCCGCCCTCTGTGTCGGAGAAGAAGACTGTGACCAATGGGAGTGCTTCACCTGTTCGCCATCCGGCCAATAGCAGCACAAACCAGACAGGTAACCAGTGGAAGTGTGTGGGTCTGAGCGTGGATCTGTTTCATAATGTGACAACGCAAGTGGAGAGATAGTCCTTTGTCTCTCTCTGTCTCTCTCTCTCTGTCTTACTCTTTGTCTCTCTGTCTCTCTCTCTCTGCGCATGCGCTGGGTGTGAGGAGAGCACGTGGAACTGTCTGCTTTTTCAGCACTTTTTTGCTTTATAAGTGAATCCTCTTAACAAAATAGAGTTAGAAATTTAGTGTGAGAGAGAGAGTGGGTGGGGCACCATGGCCTCTGAGGCCGGTGGGGAGACGCAGTCTCTCCGGCATGGCGTTAGGCGCCAGAGGGCAGAGTACAGGTAGATGAGGTGCTACTAGCGGTGGGAGAGCAGGTAGGGTGTGAGAACATCTACTCTGCCTCCCGGATGAAAAAAGCCATGGTGGTGTTTCTGACAAAGATAAACCTTGTGAGTGCACTGATAAAGCGCGGAATAAACGTCAGAGGATCCGCGGTCCAGGTTATTTCTTTGTCTGCCCCCGCGACGAGAGTGGTGATCTCAAACGTGCCTCCGTTCGTCCAGGACGGAGAAATCATGAGGGAGCTCGCCCATTAAAATCTGTCTGCGGAAGGATGGGACGTGTCTCACGTTGGAGCTCTTACACCCGAGCGGGATGACCATCGACTGCTTCAGGAAGTTTGTCAGCCCCTCGAGAGCCATCCCACATTCCACCCGGCGCTGAACAGTGCGAATGTAAAGCGTGATGCCTCTACAGTACACAGCGCTGACTGTGACCCCGCCCCAAACATCTGCACCGAAATACAGCAACCACAGACCAGCACATCACCACCGACTCCAAAAGAGAGCACCACAGCCAAACCAAGGAGAAAAAGAGAGGACACGCCCCCCACAGAACTCATAAAAACCTGCAGCCAAACTCTGAGGACAGCAGCACAGAACAGTGAAGGAGCAGGGTGCAGCACAGCAGATACACACACACACACACACACACACCTATAGACATTTAGGAGCAAGCAAACCGCTTTTTAGAACGTCTAAACCAAATACAGGTACCAGATGTAAAAATAAAGACGTTTAGTAAAAAGTATTGCGTATATGAATGTACATAAAGTGAAAATGTAAATATGTTTTTTCTTCCTTTAATTGTCTCTCTCTCTGTATCTCTCCTTGTATATCTCTCCCTCTCTTTCTCTCTCTCTCTCTCTCTCTGTATCTGTTTCTGTCTGTCTTTCTCTCCCTTTGTATCTCCTCCAGGTGTGGAGTGTCTCCTCAAAACAGATGACAGGATGCGATTGGCCAGAGAGAGACGGGAGGAGAGAGAGCGGAGTCTGGGTGAGTCTGTTATTTACTTCTATTTACAAGCGATAGAGAAACTGTGCAGTAGGGGGCGCAATGCTTTTAAACTGTCAAACTGTGCAGTAGGGGGCGCTTTTCAAACTGTGCAGTAGGGGGCGCTTTTCAAACTGTGCAGTAGGGGGCGCTTTTCCTGAGCAAAACTCTAAAACGGCAAATTTTTGATCAACAAGATTTTTACCAAACAAGTTTTTTTTGAGCCCCTTTCTGACCTGTCTGTCTCTCTGAGCCGTCTGTCTCTCTGACTTGTCTGTCTCGCAGCGATGAGAGAGCAGGCTCTGATGGAGAAGGAGCGGCGTGCTCGTCTGCAGTACGAGAGGACGAGGGAGGAGAGGTGGAGACGTCTGGAGGAGCAGAGGCAGAAGGAGGAGCAGCGCAGAGCCGCTGTGGAGGAGAAGAGGAGGCAGCAGCTCGAGGAGGAAAAGGTCAGGTGTTCTTGTGGCCTTCACAGTGAAGAGCAGGACACCTGAACCTGTCTCACCTGTCTCACATAAACATGCTTTATACTTGCAGACAAAGCAATTAATCTTAATCAATAACCTCAATTATTTGATTTTGTGTGTGTGTGTGTGTGTATGCCAAGTGCAGGAGCGTCTGGAGGCTTTGATGAGAAAATCAATGGAGCGAAGTCTTCAACTGGAGAACAGAAACAAGCGAGGGACCTGGGGGATCAACGGACAGAGTGAGTA
>NC_071123.1:640000-802500 GCF_024256425.1 Clarias gariepinus | reverse complement strand
CAGGAGTCATAATCAGTCCCCTGTCCCACTCCATCATTACCCTCCGTCCCCTAACAAGCAAGCCCAAGAGTTCAAAGGTCATGACCCTGCAGATAAAAAGCCGCTGAATGAGACTGAGGTCAGCACAGGGCGCGCAAGCGGAACCTGTAAGGGAGAGAACTCGAAACCTGCAGATGGGAGCGCAGACGGGAGAGCGGGTGAGTGCACACCTGGGACAGCGCAGACGCTCATCTTTAATCATGTGACATTAATACACACTGACCTCCTCTACAGAACCCTCACCTCTGATACCTCTGACCTCTGGAAAGCTCGTTGCCGGGACAACCGATGGGGACGAGGTTTCTCGGGTGTTGGCGGAACGACGACGTCTCAGTCGAATACAGAAGGAGCAGGAGGAAAGGGAGAGGTGTGTGTGTGTGTGTGTGTGTGTGTGTGTGTGTGTGTGTGTGTGTGTGTTGTAGTCTCTGACCTGTCAGGCATCTTTCACTGTATACATCCTTCTATAGGTTAGTTTGAAAATGTTCTGTGTGTGTGTGTGTGTGTGTGTGTATGTGTGTGAAATAGGCTGAAAGCTGAACAGCTGAGGAAGCAGGAGGAAAAAGAGATAAAGGAGGAGGAGAAGAAGAAAAGAGCAGATGAGGAGAAGGAACTGCAGGAGGTGCGTTATTTTGAACACACGTAAATGTTCACCCATACACACACACATACACACTCACATACTGTATATACACACACACACACATTTACTCTGACATACACAAAAATGCACAAACTCACACTTGCACGTGTGTGTGTGTGTGTGTGTGTGTGTGTGTGTTTGAGACAGAAACAGGAAGTGATGCGAGAGCTGATGAAGCAGCAGGAGGAGCATGAGCGACAGCAGAGGAAAAAGGTAAACCATCAGTTTTACATCTTTACATCTTTACACTTTTACATTCACATACACACACACACACACATTCCAGCAGTTCACACACTTGTTTAAACCGTGTGAGTGTGTTCTCTTAGAGAATTGAGGAGATCATGAAGAGGACGCGGCGGAGCGATGAAGAAGTGAAGGTGTGTTTTAGGGACACATGTGTGACGTCTCACTTTGTTCTTTACAATGAAATTAATTTGAATTTTGTTTCTGCAGAAAGACGACGGTCAGGAGCCTTACTTCCCTCTGTCACACACACACTCACACACACTGTCTCTGCCCGGTGAGTTTAACATCAACACACTGCTAAGAGCTGCGAGATGCAGTTAGAGTTAACAAGTAATAACCAAAACCAGCTAGTTAATATTTATAAACATTTTAACATTTCACAGTGTGTGTGTCTATGTGTGTGTGTGTGTGTGTGTGTGAGCACTCTGCAGACTGCTGGTGTTAGCAGTGTGTTGTGTTTTCCTGCTTGTGCTGTGTTTTCCTGATGCTCCCTGAGAAGAGTCAGATTTTGTGTGTGAGTGTGTGTTTGTGTGTGTGTGGGTGTGTGTTGTAGCTTATAATTAAGAAAATCTATTCAAGGGCATTTAGGGTTATTTATACTGCAGTACCATGTGTGTGTGTGTGGGGGGGGAGTTACATTTAGTTTCTTTTTCTGAGATTTTTTTTATTGTTTTATTTATCCTCTGTTTGTCGGTTTGTTTGTTTGTTTGTGTTCTAGTCAAGTGTGTCTGTTGCAGATATTTTACTGTAAGGATCCCTTACTCTCATCTTGCCTTCTCATTCCCTACAAACACAATAATGCAGTGGTTTCCTGTGTTCTTGCAGGTGAAGTCCAGGTGAACTCAAAGGTAAATGGTGAAGTGAAAGCCCCGCCCACCGGTGCACAGGTGAGCTCCACCCCCCAAACCACCCGAATCTAAAGAATTGTGTTTAAAAACCTGACGGGTGTGTTTGATTAATAACAAAAACAAATCAAGTGATTTTAGACGCTGTTACGTGGACAGGTGAAGCCACACACACCTGAACGCGTCATCAAGCAGCATGAGAGTGCAGAGAAGAGTTCACACACACCTGCACAAGTGCTGCACAACACTCCATCATTAAACTCTCCTGATCATAGAGGAGCAACTGTGAGAGCGGACATGGCTCCGGCGACGCCTCACAGAAGCTCACCTGTCAGAGAGGAACAGAGCACTCAGGTGAGGAAAATCAACAATTCATCGGAAAAGCTGCAGGAGACACGGGTGAAGAGCTCTGCTGAAAACAATGAGAAGAAACATCTCCCAGTCAAGGAGAGAGACCAGTCAACAGGCCAGTTGATCAGACCAGAACTTACACAGGTGAGCAAACAGGAGACTGGTGGCCAGGGCAAAAGTTCCCCACTTGAGCAAGTGAAGAGTCCAACCTCCCAACAGGTGGACAGCCCAGTGAAGACTCCAACCACCCAACAGGTGAACAGCCCAGTGAAGAGTCCAACCTCCCAACAGGTGAACAGCCCAGTGAAGGGTCCAACCTCCCAACAGGTGAACAACCCAGTGAACAGCCCAACCTCCCAACAGGTGAACAGCCCAGTGAAGGGTCCAACCTCCCAACAGGTGAACAACCCAGTGAACAGCCCAACCTTTCAACAGGTGAACAGTTCATTGAAGGGTCCAACCTCCCAACAGGTGGACAGCCCAGTGAAAAGTCCAACCTCCCAACAGGTGAACAGCCCAGTGAAGGGTCTAACCTCCCAACAGGTAAACAACCCAGTGAACAGCCCAACCTCTCAACAGGTGAACAGCTCATTGAAGGGTCCAACCTCCCAACAGGTGGACAGCCCAGTGAAGAGTCCAACCTCCCAACAGGTGGACAGCCCAGTGAAGAGTCCAGCCTCCCAACAGATGAACAGCTCAGTGCATAGTCCAATCTCTCAACAGATGAATACTCCAGTAAAGGGTCACACGTCCCAACAGGTGAACAGCCCAATTAAGAGTCCCACCTCCCAACAGGTAAATACCCCAGTCAAGAGTCACACCTCTCAACAGGTGAACAGCCCAGTGAAGAGTCCCACATCTCAACAGGTAAATACTCCAGTGAAGAGCCCAACCTCCCAACAGGTAAACAGCCCAGTGAAGGGTCCAACCTCCCAACAGGTGAACAACCCAGTGAACAGCCCAACCTCCCAACAGGTGAACAGCCCAGCAAAGAGTCCAACCACCCAAAATGTGAACAGCCCAGCAAAGAGTCCAACCACCCAACAGGTAAACAGCCCAGCAAAGGGTTCAACCACCCAACAAATGAACAGCCCAGTGAAGAGTCCAACCTCCCAACAGGTGAACAGCCCAGTGAAGAGTCCAACCTCTCAACAAATTAACAGTCCAGTAAAGAGTCCCACATCTCAACAGGTACATACTCCAGTGAAGTGTCCCACCTCCCAACAGGTGAACAGCCCAGTTAAGAGTCCCACCTCCCAACAGGTGAACAGCCCAGTGAAGAGTCCCATGTATCAACAGGTGAATACTCCAGTGAAAAGTCACACCTCCCAACAGAAGAACAGTCCAGTTAAGAGTCCCACCTCCCAACAGGTAAATACCCCAGTGATAAGTCACACCTCTCAACAGGTGAACAGCCCAGTGAAAAGTCCAACCTCTCAACAAATCAACAGCCCAGTGAAGAGTCCAACCACCCAACAGGTGAACAGCCCAGCGAAGAGTCCAACCACCCAACAGGTGGACAGCCCAGCGAAGAGTCTAACCACCCAACAAATGAACAGCCCAGTAAAGAGTTCCACCTCCCAACAGGTGAACAACCCAGTGAAGAGTCCAACCTCTCAACAAATGAACAGTCCAGTGAAGAGTCCAAGCGCTCAGCAGGTGTACAGCCAGGTGAAGTGTTCAGCCTCTCAACAGGTGAACACCCCAGTGAAGAGTCCAACAACCCAACAGGTGAACAACCCAGTGAACAGCCCAACCTCTCAACAGGTGAACAGTTCATTGAAGAGTCCCACCTCCCAACAGATGAACAGCCCAGTGAAGAGTTCCACCCCCCAACAGATGAACAGCCCAGTGAAGAGTCCAACCTCTCAACAAATGAACAGTCCAGTGAAGAGTCCAAGCGCTCAGCAGGTGTACAGCCAGGTAAAGTGTTCAGCCTCTCAACAGGTGAACACCCCAGTGAAGAGTCCAACAACCCAACAGGTGAACAACCCAGTGAACAGCCCAACCTCTCAACAGGTGAACAGTTCATTGAAGAGTCCCACCTCCCAACAGATGAACAGCCCAGTGAAGAGTTCCACCTCCCAACAGATGAACAGCCCAGTGAAGAGTCCAACCTCTCAACAAATGAACAGTCCAGTGAAGAGTCCAAGCGCTCAGCAGGTGTACAGCCAGGTGAAGTGTTCAGCCTCTCAACAGGTGAACACCCCAGTGAAGAGTCCAACCACCCAACAGGTGAACAACCCAGTGAACAGCCCAACTTCTCAACAGGTGAACAGTTCATTGAAGAGTCCCACCTCCCAACAGATGAACAGCCCAGTGAAGATTCCCACCACCCAACAGGTGAACAGCCCAGTGAAGAGTCCAAGCGCTCAGCAGGTGTACAGCCAGGTGAAGTGTTCAACCTCCCAACAGGTGAACAGTTTATTTAAAACTACAACAACTCAAGAAGTGAATAACCAAATAAGAAGTGCAACCTTTCAGCAGGTGAACAGCCCACTGAAGACTCCACCCTCACAACAGGTGAAAAGTGCTGTGGACTGTCCAAACACTCTGCAGATGAACAGTCAAGGGAAGGGTTCTACCTCTGAACAGGTGAACAGCCCACTAAACATTTCAACCTTCCAGGAGGGGACCAGCCAGGTGAAAAACAACACCACCCCACAGGTGAACAGCCCAGTCAAGAGTGAGCAAGTGAATGCCCAAATGAGCTCGCAGGTGAAAAAAATCATGATGACATCACAGGTGACATCAAAGATGCCATCACATAGCTCCTCCCCTCTCAGCTCACAACCTCCATCACAGGTCCCACCACCTCCCAGTGACTTGGAGTCTCTGAAGAAAAGGGGCGGGGCCAGAAAGGAACCAGCGGAAGAGTCTCAGACGATGGAGGTCAGGTGAGGCCTTTTTCCAGATCAGTCACATGATCGGTCTTGTTTCCTGTAGTGAAGTGCATTGTGGGTATTCAGATCACACAGTAACTTGTTGCATTGTGGGATGTTAGTAGTGTAGTAGATATTCTCCACTAGGTGTTCTTGAGCTGAGGATACGTTTCCGTGTTTCTCATCAGCCCTGTGTCTAAAGAGGTACTTGTCTCGATTCCGAAGTTCTCTCCCATTGCTGAAGTTCAGACTGTTGTGAACAACACACGGGCGCTGGAGGACCTGCTGGATCTGACCGGTCATGTCATGTATCCCATAATGCCCCGCAGCACCGCCCATGGAGATTGCAACAAAAACGTCATCGAGCTGAAACAGGCATCTAACACAGTGAACACGAGGAGCAGGAAGGAGTGAGAGGTGAGGACACACACACACACATACAAAACCCACAGCTTTTTATGTTACTTAGAACATGCTATGTCAGCTCACATGTCCTGAAGGTGTTAGTAATCACTGACACTGGAGACTCCTTCCATAAATGATATAAAAAACCAAAACTTATAATATTCACTATATCATGTTGTTTTATCAATGAGTGTGTGTGTGTGTGTGTGTGTGTGCAGGTTGAGCGAGCGACAGAGAGGAAGAGGACGCAAAAAAAGAGAAGATGGTTCATCGCTGGATGAACAGACTGAGCATTTCGCTCTAACGTTAGCCACATTAACATTGTCTGCTACAGCTAGTAATAGCACCGACACACTCGCGGCTGGACTCAATGTAAATTATTATTTGTTTATTTCTGTTTGCATAATGAGGACATGTGCAGATGCGTGTGCTGTTTGTTAGCACTGCGTAATTCTGTGTTAGGCTTGTTCTGATAATCACACACACACTAACTATTTATCATGATAATCAGTTTTATTTAACCCGTAAACATGCTAGTGCAACCCAAACAGATCTGCCTAGCTAGCATTACTTAGTTACCTAGTTAATTAGTTAGCTATGTTAGCTGGCATGTTCATCTCTATAAGAGGTTGTATTTTAAAAACTATACACCAGTACGCATTCATGACATCGTAGAGCGATTAAAAAAAAACCCAACATGCTGCTGCTGTGGTGTATCCGCATGCCTGGGGTGTAAATACTTAACTGTACAGTTCTACAGGATGTGTGTGACATGTTTGTTAATGAAGAAGAGGAACATCCTTACAAAGGAGATGCGCATTGGAGTGTCAGAGGTTGTTAACGTCATCAGAAGCCTAGCTTCGTGGTTATGCTAGTACTCTAGGTTTTATCTTTAACACACAGTATGACTGGAATGTAGCGCACAATTTTAAAGCATAGTGTATGCGATTAGCTAGCTGACATCAGTGTAGGTAAGCTGCCATGGTAGCTAGCGTTAGCGAGCCGGGTAGCTAGCTGTGTTAGCAAGCATGCTGTTTGCCACAAGTGCTAATTTTGCTTAAAAAGCTGGAGATAATACACAATAATAAAAATAAAGGTTAAGCCCATAATGATCAGATTAAACATGTAACTCTGTTAAATTATAAATCTGCAGTGTTGGTGGGATGAAACACTCGTGTGTATGAACTGGACGTTTTGAAAGGCACAGACTGTTTGTGATGATCAGGGTCGCTGGTTCCACAGGCTGTGTCTCGTTAGTTTTTGTGAAGCAGGACATGTGATCCACTTTACACGCTGTATTAACGACAGGGTTAGCATTAGCGTGTGGGACAGGCCGTCATGCTAGCGTCAGGGTCTAGCCTTACTTCAGATCCACAATATTACTATAATGTACTAAGTATTTAAACACTTTATCTTAGACAGAATTTAAACGTGTATGAGTGCTGCTGCAAGTGAGGTTCAAACCGACACACTGGAACAGCTTTTACATAAAACTGGATTCTTCCTTTTTCCTTGCTGCTAGTGTATCGATCATCTTACTGCACTGTACTTTCTTTAAACAAGCTGAATGAAGCTTAAACGCTGTGTTATGTATATTAATATGATTAAAAATAAGTTAATAAATATTATAAAATCAGCTGTTAGTGTGTTTTCTTTTTGTGTTTTGTTAACATCGTGAGACTCTGTGTGCCATGAAGAAGCAGGGTTTATCCACAAGCCAATAAAACAATGGACTGTTTCTTTCAGAGATCATAAAGTTTTCTTTTTGTCTAAATTACTCAGAACAGGTGAAAGAAACACCATTAGTGATGAACCACTTTATTTATTCATTAATCTTCTATAGCACTTATACAGTACAGAGTCGCTGGAGACCTGGAGCCTATTTCTGGAAATGTCTGGGGTGAGGCAGGGTACACGCTGGACAGGGTGCCAATCCATGACTGACTTTTATACCTTGTTTTGCTTTTACACCATGGTGATGAGGCTCTTAGCCGCAGTAAAACATTTAAACGGTGAAAGCAGTTAAGGAAGGCCATGTATCTGTGAATGATGATCCCAGCCGAGGTGGCTCGGAGCCCTCTGCAGTCGTTCCTGTGAAAATTCAGCAACGCCTGGAATCCTTGAAAATCAAATGTGACACATCTGTGTGTAGGAACTGTACACACTCATTCACCACTTGCACATTACAGAACCTCGACTGGGAGTTGTTTCTACGTCCCCCATACAGTCCTGATTTCACTCCCAAGACATTTGCACATGTTTGGGCCAGTAAAGGAGTTCTCGGGAGGCCGGCGTTTCAGACGGCAAGCAGGCAGTTTAAACATGTCTCTAACGTGCTGAGAAAACTGTTTGTCTTGATGGTGTCCAAGCACTGGTGAGACACTGGGATAAGTGCATTAGTGTATCAGGGGATTATATAGAGACATAAAGGGAGTTTTTCCTCTCAGGACTGTACAATCAGAAGTCCCGCTTTGACTCGAACACCTTAGAAGTACTATGTAAATTTCACAAAATAAAAATAAGTGATTGTAAATAGACTATGTAGTGCATGTTTTAGAATCATGTTGATATAAATTTTTTAAAGGTTTTATTTATTGAATTGAATTGAATTGATTTAAAAACGAAGCGCTTAAATGAACGCTTTAAACGCTTTGGACGGAGGTTACGTTCGCTAACTGACACGGACTGACAGGGATTGTGTGCTTTATCACCACACACCGCTGCTGGAGTTTATTTAAAGCTCATCTCTGACTGACGGAACGCAGCAGCTGAAGGCTTATCATCAGTGAGGAATGTACGGCTCCGACAGATCCGGAGTCAGTCCACTGCTTCAACATTCACCCATTTCCATTGAAACCCGGACACTGAAACTGATCTGAGATCGGGTATCCATGCCGCTTTATGGTCAGGCGCCATATTGATTTGTCGTCACCTCTTCATCAACCAGCTGTCGTAGAACGTTATGCCTCAAACCTGCCATTTTAACAAATCCCGCCTTCCACGCGTTGCGATTGGCTGATACAAGCACGTCTCTTCAAACAGGATTGGTTAGATGAATCCTTGCGATTGTTCCGTTTGATTGACAGTTGGATTACCCAATCGTTGTTGAGAAGGCGGGTTTATCGGAGTGTGGGTGGGGGAAAATTACGGCGTAGGTTGCAGTTGTGTTTAGCGTCGACGCGTTGAGGACGGAAAGGCGAAACTAGAACTTAGGTTTACGGCGATATATTTAAAAACATCGATTTAACATGTGTTGATGTATGTATTTAAATTTATTTTTGACTGATTTTTTCTTCCAAGTAGTCAGGATTGCGGGTTAGAAGTAGCTAGCTCGTGTTGCTAGCTGATTTAGCTTCCTGTGTTGCGTTAGCTTCTCAAATAACACTGGGTGAGTACTTTAATATACAATAAATAACAGCTCATAGTTTATAGAAAATGTTTTTAATTACTATTAAAATAGTTGTAGTGGTAAAACTGTGTGTGTGCCGTAGATTATTGGTGATAAAGTGTGGCGTTTGTTGAGCTAGTTTAGTTTAGCAGGCCTACTTTCGGTTTGTCTCCACACACACACACACACACACACACACACACACACACACACACAAATAAATAGCCTACATGTTTATATATATATATATATATATATATATATATATATATATATTTTATTCAGTGTATATTATCCTCGAGAGCGTAATGGTTAATGATTGTTTAACTCTTGGCACTGATTTATTTCAGATTTTGTCCCTATCTGATTTATTTCTTATAATTGCTGTTTATTTCCCTTAAAGTGAGTTTTATTTCTTGGTGTCCTTTCTGTGTGTATGTGTGTGTTCCTCAGGAGTGTGAGCAGTGTGATGATGGTGAGACCTCACTCAGGTTCTCCTCGCTCCAGACAGAGGTACCGCCTCCCTCTCAGTTCCTGCAGATCTTCAGCTTCGTGCTCGTTTCGGCGCCTTAGTGTTTCCTTTTGTTGTTGTTTTCCAGGTCTTTCTCTGACGGCGGTCATGGTGAGCATCACGGAGGGCGACCGGGCCCGCCTCCTAGGGGATTCCGGGGCCCACCAGGTAAGGCCCCTCCCAGCTGGAGAGAGGGCAATGGCGGAGGACATTCGCCTTACCCCAGGGACAAGAGACCCCAGATGGGAGACCCGAGAGAGCGAGCACATGGACATTGGACGCCTCCGAACCAGCATAACTTCAGACCATACCCCGTGTCTCAGGATTCTCAGCACGGCCGAAGGAGGTCCCCCCCGTCTCGCTTGAACCGCCCTCCCCCTGTCCAAAACAGGCACTCGCCTCACGGTCCATCGGGCCACCACAGGCCCTTCCACGGGAACCATTCCGGTCACGTTTCACCATCTTCCAGATATTTCCACAGCCCTCCGTCAGAGCGCAGGGGTCCGTCACCACATAATGCGTTCAGAGCCCCGCAACGATTCCAAAACTCTCCCCACGAGCAGGACAGGAGCTGGGGTCCCGGAAGGCCACCAAACCCCAGAGACAGGCCTTTCGGGCGTCCCGCCCAGAGAGGGCATCGCTGGAATGGCCGGGGGGGTTACCCTCACCCCAACGGGGAGCCCAGGCCCTCTGCCTCGCCCCAGAGAAAGCCCAGAGAGTTCGATGAGAGGAACTCGTATCCAGAGAGGTACAGGAATCATGGCTGACACGTGCAGGCCGGGTGGTGATGATGGTGATAATAGTAGAGATATGAATAAACAGAAGTATTAGGGTCAAAGGTCAACACTACAGGGAGATAAATGTTAAGATCCCTCTCCACTCTGCAGTTCCTTTACTTCATTTGTTTTGCTGGGGCTAAAGTTTGCAAAAAAGGATCTAATTTAAAATAAAAGAGAGAGGGGTCCCTTTAGAAGTCACCCAGTCATTGTGAAGAAAGTGTTATGTACCCTTTTTATAAAGAGTCCCGTTTTATGCCCCGCCCCTGTGGCGTTCAGCAGGTTCGGGGCTGGATGTAGAATAATTAAAGTAATGAAATGCCCCTAACCCTGTGCCCGCAGCAGGCCCGGCGTTATAACCCACTTGTTTGTATTGTTTGTGATGGATATGCAGGTGGTCTACAGAGCGAGATCCACGCAAGCAGCACGGAGACGCCGGCAAGGGCCGAGGAAGGGGGCGGCCCGGGCACCACGCCCCCGAGTGGCCACGTGGGGAAGCGGGGGAACCGTACCCTCGCCCCTTTTACAGATCACCCTCGTGGAAATCTGGTCCATCGTCTTCCTTCAACTCGTTTTCCAGATTTGCTCCATCTCCGCGCCTCCGGGAGCGGCCCCCCATGCGTCCAATGAAGAGGAGGATTCAGGAAATGGGTCCGCCGCTACCGCCGCTGCCGCACGACCTGGAACATGGACCGCCCAAACGCTTCCGCAGAGAGATGCCACTACGGCCGATGCCTCTTAAAGCTTTCGGGGGTCGCGGCCTGTCCCTCAAGGACAAGTCCCGACTGATGAAAGGGCGCAAGTTCAGAGAGGAATCCGTGGCGAGATTTAAAATGCCACCGCCGAAGCTCAGGCCTACAGACAAGATGCAGAGGAACAAGATGCGGGATGCGGAGCACATGGGCGAGTCCTCCAGACTCCCGCCTCACAAGATTCCTCTGAAGAAAAGTGTGAAGAGGCGACCGTCCCGAGAGTCGCCCGTGGAAGCTGACTCCAAATCCTCCGAGCTCGAACTGGAGTCCGAGACACAGGTGGAACCCCGGCGCTCTGTCCGAGCACGCAGGTACGGTATCTCCCCTCATACTGTGGCAATGGCTGCGTGATGTTTAGAAGGTTCCAGGCTTCCCTGTTTGTCTCTGGCACTGCTTTCACCAAAGGGGCATCACCCTGTTCACATGAGAAACACCAGTAGAGGCTTCTTTACTCCTCACCTGAATCACCTATAAGACGTGTAACCTTCTGTCCTTAACGTTAACACAGCAGGGATATATAAGGGGAAAGTACCAGAAGTGCTGTCTAATTCATACCACCTCAAAAAAAGAAAGAAAAAGTCAGTCTGAAAAGAGTTTCATGACCTTTAACCTCCGTCACGGTCAGGCCCAGACACACAGGCATCTCTTAACGCTTATAAACCCTTCACGTGGCTCTTCCAAAAAAGTCAACACGGCTTTTTGCCGTTCACCTGAACGATAGCTCAGATTAGCGAGGCTTTGCGTGTGTAAACTCGGGTACGCTTAAGGTTACGCCCTCCAACATGCTGAGCAAAGTTCTCCTGAAGGTATTACTGGAACAGAAGAGAATGTGGGAATTTAACTAATAAGGATGAAGGTGGTTGAAGTTTTGGCAAATGGCAGTTTTTTTTTTTTTTTTTTTTTTGCATCCTTACCTGACACTATGGTAAAGAAGATCTGATTTACTTTTCAAGGAGATGAGGAACACTCCAGAACTTCCAATTTCTCCAGGATTTCTGGAGATGGACCAGGAAGACACCTTGCCCCTTAGGTGTTTGACAAACCTTCAGATTTTGGAGTTCCTCCCATGTGTGCCATTACGCCAACAATTAGCACTTCTGCTGAGACTCTGCCACTGTCATGGCCACAGAACAATCATTTGTGTTTTCTAGAAGGTACCAATGTCGCCAGTTCAAGCCAGGAACACTACCCTTTTTTTTTTTTATAATAAACTGTACCTGGCCGGTGTCTCCCATCACAATCGGTCAATACATCTAACATCAGGTTTCTGGATTTGGAATGCAAAGCCTCTGTACTCAGATGAGGAGTCAATCGCTTCTGAAGAAAAACAAATCACAAAAGAGGTGTTTAAATAAACCCACCTAGTTCCTCAGATGAGCAGCTCTGAAGATTTTGTTCACTTTTTTTTTTTTACATGTATTTATTAAATATTATTATTTTTAAGAGGTCTTCAAAAACCAGCTTGTTCCTCAAATGTTCCTCCCAGAGTTGATCACCTTTTGAAGAAATGTTCAAAGCCTGGCTCATGGCTCAGTTGAATTTCTTTGGAATTGTTCCAACTGTGTGAGGTTACTTAGCTGAACAGCTCTGAAGAAAAGCGACAGGATCCTCTGAAGACGTATTCAAAAAGCTTTACGCTCCATTAGAGTACACCTGATGTGAGAAATGCATTATGCTACAGGAAGAGGACGGCGGATGTTGGGACACGGTCTTGACCTAGACGTGAGCGAGTGAAGCGTTTGCCAGCCTCGCCCGAGTGGAAAGTAATGGGAATAAAGCGGGAAAAGGGATTCGGACAGGAACCAAAAAAACGCTACAAGAGAAGTGTGTTGTATGGACGGGGGAAAAAAATCAAAGTGGAGATGATGTGGACGCTCGAGGTTTAGGAGAGAGAAACTCAGACCTGGGCCTTGGCGTATGGTTCGTCTGTCTCGATTATTCACTTAGAGCAGTGAAGAGAACGGTTAAAATCCCGAGCAAATGAGAGAAAACTAATCTACCAATTGAAACTGAAGCTTGGAGATGAAGGGCTAGCCGTGCTGTAAGTACCTCAGCAGAGATCCATCTCTAGTTCTTTTGCCGTTTTCTTTTTTTCTTTTTTCTTTTATTACAGTAATATCAGTGTTATTGTCTGAACAGTTGCCCTCACAGCCGAGGTACCCGTGTGGTTTAATTGTATGAAATGCATGGTGATGTCCTCTTTGTCCGCGGTGGTTAATTCCAAACAGGAAGTCATGCCAGTGATGATGCTTTATTTGTTGTTGATCTGTCTTCTCTTACAATTCTCCTCACTTGTGTTTTCTTGTTTGTTCAATATTAAACACACATGGACTTGTGCAGCTCTTCACCCCTGGACAGACAGCTGACCAGAGACCTGGTGGTGGTTTCTCACTGGGAAGCTGGAACCAGGAGCTCGAGTCCCAAGAGCAGCACGTCCTGGAAGAGCAGGATATCCCATAATGATGATAAAACCGGTAAAACAAATAAATAATCACCAATAATTTGTTGCCAAAGAGACGTTGTAAAGAGGTTTTACTGAAATCACATCATCTTGTTCAGGTCAGAACCCAAATCACCGCTTTGGGAGTTCAGAAGCACACGACCAGAAGCAGCGCCGGTACACTCATCTTCTAATTATCACACACACATATATATATATACACACACACAGTCTAAAACATGTCTAATTATGTACACAGTGCTAAGTGTGTGTGTGTTGTAGGTTAATGGACGGTCCAGGAAAACCCTTACGAAAGCCCGGTCCTTTCCAGGTAAACCTTCTAGAGAAACCTCAAACATCTAGAACTGTTCCATGTTAATTGCACCCATTTAATTTTTTTTTTTTTGTGTGTGTGTGTGTGTGTGTAAACCCAATTTCCGTGCTGCCCCTGTACTCCAGAAGGGTTCTGATGGCGTCTTCAGAAGACCACTGATGGTAATTATGTGCTGCAGTTTCTCCTCCAGGCCACTAGGAGGCTCTTTCCATTTCTCTTCCTGGTTTTGTAGTTCTGATTTATTTGCCTCCCCCCCCCCCCCCCCCGTGGTGTCCCTTGCAGGCCACCATATTCCCACGCCCCTCCCTCCATCAGAAGCCTGTGTTCCGGAAAAGTCAGAGCATCATGACCAAGTACAAGAACATGCAGACGATGCGGCACAAAGCCCCGCCCCACCCGCGCCAGGCCACTAGCCACCGCCGCTGGTGAAGTCTCAACTCAGGGTAAGTTTCACTGAGATATATATTTAATTTTTAACATGTATTCAGCCTTATCGTCCTACTCATGGGAGGAAGAAGAGGGTACTGTTAACGTAACCACGGTAACAGCTGGTACAGGAACAGGCGCTTGAGTTAACCGTGTCACTCTTGGGCCTGTCCCTGTACCATCAGTTACTATGGTTATATGAAATGCATCAGATAAGAGATGACATCGTCATAAAGGTCCTGTAGATTACTGTTTCTATAACGAGTTACGGGTCGCAGGTTTCAGTGTCCATGTATTAATGCGCTGCAAGCCAGGGGACGGGCAGCCCTTATAAGGTCACACTAGGTGGGGAGATCTTATTGGCTTGTTTAAACTTGAGCTGATATTAATGTACTTTTTCCATGTTACTGTTTTTTTTTTTTTTTTGTATGTATGAACGCATGTAATGGAGACATTCTGAGCATTTAAAAAGTAATTTTAGTGTAATAAATGACCTTTAAACTGATGTATCAGCATGAATCTTGTGTGTAAGTAGAAGTAATGATCACGCCAACCTTTGTCTTGCAGATGCCTGGGTGTGGAGTGCAGCGCCATCGTGTGGCCAGATCTGGATTTTTATATCCAAAGAGCACCTCTTTTCTTTTGAAGAATTCTCCGGTTATGACTCGGTCGGGAATCACATCACAGCCGCCAAAGTTTACTTTAATACTTTATTCATGCTTTAGGTTTCAGTCTCGTGATATGTCACTCACACACACATACACTGAGCTGTGATGATTTAAGGGGTCTTTTGTTGTTTCTAGTGAGCTGATGTGTGTGTGGGTGAGAGAGAGAGAGCATGGCAAGCTGTGTGTGAACTCTGATGTGTAGTTTAGTGAATCACTTTCTTTTTCTTTAACGTTCTCTGTACAGCTCTTTACTTGTGTACATTGTTTATAGAGATTTCAATAAAACAACTGGAACATCTGTCTCAGACAATCCCTTTAATGAGTGAAGGAGCAGAACACGCGCACACACAGGTGTAGGTTAAATTACAACTTAATATGCAGACATTGGACAGAAACTTGATTCTACACACACAGAAATAAGATTGTCTTGATGAGGTGTGTGTGTGTGCGCATGCACTCTGCTATGAACCACCGCCAGTAATTTCCTTTCACACACGGTGACAGTAAAGAGACCCTCCAGATAAATAAATCTGCCCTCCCCTGTTGAAGTTCTTTAGTTTTGTACAGGTGTGTAGGTGAGCGCAGTGTGAACAGGTTATGCGTGATGTCTCCCTGATCGCTACGCGGCTCAGGCCTCGGCCTCACCGAGGATTTCCTGTTTCTGCAGGAAGTAGTTTCTGAACCAGGCGATGTGCTCCAGTTTCCGAGTAACGCCGAGGTGGTGGTTCTTGGACAATCCGGTGACGACCAGTTCCATGAAGTGTCTGACGGGGCCGTGCTGAGGGAAACCGTCCTCTAGGTGGCGCTGCAGGAAGACGTGCTCGTGAAACGGCACCTTCGCTTCCTCCTCCATGCCTAACACAAACACAGAGGATATTATGATTACACAGTTTATTTCTATTCTCACTTCATATAATCTTTTCTAAGGGCGAAGCTTAATTAAAAGGCAGTGTCCTACTAACTAGGGTTAAGCCCTCTCCCTGATCCTGCTTCTGATTGGCTGGCACTCTTTATGACATCACACTAAGTAGACTCACTCACCCGCCTCGTTGTTAATGGGATAGTCCCAGAGCTTCCCCTCCCTCGTCCACTGGACCATTTCCTCAAACCCGTTACGAGGTCGCTGATTCACCACCCGGGAAATCTGATTGGCTAAATCAGCGTCCCAGAGGGAGGGGCCTGTGAGAGAGAGAGAGAGACAGAAGGTGTGTGTGTTAGAATTCCTGACTTAAAAAGTGACATTCAATACATTTTCATTTTCCAAAAGTAAATATTAAGCAGCAGTTCCGGAAAGTTCTTCACTGTTACTCACTCAAATGGGTGTGTGTGTCCTGATCGGAAGCACTGAAGATGTTCAGCCTCTTTGCAGTAAAAGCAGAATTCCTGTCTCACACACACACACACATACAGTAAATGTTCACCTGAACACACATTCATTCTGGAGCTATAAGGAGCAGAGTGTTCCAGTGTATCAGACCCAGCCCGTGTCCCGGCCCAGCCTTTTACCTCCTGCGGATCTCAGCCAGCTCTCCCGTAATTCCGCGGTCGTGCGTATAGCCCCGCCCATCATCATCAAACCGGATCTGGTTGGCCGGCCAGCTGTTCTGTCTTCCGACTGGCTTCTTCCCCACCTTCATATCAGCGATGATGTTCCTGAGATTAAAAACACACACACACACACACACACAGTTGAGGTTTATAACCAAACTAAACCTTTCATTATACACATGCGCGTGTTCGTGCTGCTACAGAAAGCTGACCCAATGTCTGGTGTCTCGTCTCGTCTCTCGGCTTCGTGTTTGCGCAGCTGCTTCAGAAGCTCAGATTCGGCTCGAGAGCGATCAGGAAGCGTGGCGGCAGCAGCGGAGGCAGCGGCGACCAGCTCAGGGCTCAGAGACTCACTAAAACACACACACTTTAGAGAGCGCTTCTCATCCCGTAATCAGTACATTCTCAATTATGCGCATTAGAATATTAAGCCACGCCCACCACACAGTGGCTGAGCGTCTCACCTCTGTGAAGTTGTAGCTTGCTGAAACATGCTGCTTGTGCTCTCCATCACCACCTTCTTCTGCTTCAGCGCTCCGTCCGGTCCACTCGTCCCCTTCCTGAGAGACTTCAGCTTGGCTTTGGTCGTTGTGTCCACCTTCATGGCCCCCAGCAGCTCCAGCAGACCCTGCTTCCCCGTCCTCTCGTCCACCTTCTGCTCAGACGCTGGTGTTTCAGCCGGGTTCTGACTGGCGGTCTCGTGTCCGGTCTCTCCTGTTTCTCCTGCATCTTTACACGCTTCCTTCGCTACGGGTCGGTCGCTCTTCTCTTCCTCGGCATCGTCCTTTTTTCCAGGCTCCTCTGTCCTCCCCCCATCTGTCTTCTGCTCACACCGACTCGCTCCGCTCGACCCAAACGCACGGGGGTGTACTGGATACGGAGCCCTAAAGTGAGCGGAAGTGTGACCGGGACAGAACCACCAGGCTTTATCAGAGTGGACTTCTAGACTGAACTTCTAGTGATTCCACTGGTGTTATAGTATCCCTATAGGACTTCCTGTGACCTTTGTAGTAAATAAAACCCTTACATTAACACCTCAGTGTACTTAAGCTCTCAAACTGTCCCCTGATGGACAGAGTGTCCTGTGTATAAAGGCTCTGCAGGAGGTGTGTGTGTGTGTGTGTATATAAAGGCTCTGCAGGAGGGGTGTGTGTGTGTGTGTGTGTGTGTGTATATATAAAGGCTCTACAGGAGGTGTGTGTGACTGATGTGTTCAGTAAGAGCTTTAACCCTGCAGCTGAAAATCACAGACAGACAGAATAACTTAATAAACTCACCCCGAACCGGAACCGGAAGTTTTATCCACACATTTCCGCAGACGCAGTCTGGGCTCGTGCGCGTGCTTTAACGCGGTTCTGGCCTGATAGAGAGAACACACCGCTCTCCTGTACATCACGGCTTCTCAATGTCGCGCGCGCACACTTCCTGGTGCAGCGGCTGAAAGTGTCCGGGCAGCTACAGCAACAGGAATAAAGGTTCCGGTGTCACAGATGAGTCAATTCAGTAACAGTGACTCGAGCATCAGGATTTACTGACGAAGAATTCAAGTTATAATTGACTTTAATATAATTAGATTTAATTCAGTTTCTAATTAATACTTGTTGGTTTTACTAATGTAAACCATCATCAGATTAACAAAATCAGCGCTGGATTTGCTTTTTGTGGTTTAACGTACACATTAATTTTAAATCATATATATTGTAAATATAGATAATATTAAAATTTTAATAATTCGTTTTAGGGTCGTTTCAGGGTCTCATCCTGGAACTTGTGGCGGATTAGCTATAGTGATGTGAAGTTTGAATCATTTTAGTGACTCGGTTCCTTGAATCTCGTTCATCAAAATGAACGAATCTTTAATGAGTCATTTAGTTCATTTCGTTCTTTTGATCAGAAATAACATAAAATGTTGCATTTTCAATAAAAAGACCCCCAATACGTCTACATACACAAATTTCGACTATAATTCCAGTAAGAAAAAAATGATCATATCTTCGAGTCGGAGTCGTTCGTTCTTTTGAATCTATGGCACTGTATAGCGTCTATGGGAGTCACGTGACAAAAGAACGAACGACTCAGGACCGAAAAGACTCAAAAGTAACGACTCATTTCTGTTTCCTCCATATAACATACAGTTTTGCGATGCTTTGCGCATGCGCGCCCAATAGAAAATGAACGAATCACTCTCCGAGGCGACTCGTTCATCTGAGTCATGTTAAAGATTCATTCAAAAAGCACGAATCGTTCATGAACGACTCATCAGTCCAGCCTGCGCATGTTTAGTTCATTAATCAGAACTTAAACCTGAATCAGTAAAAAAAATAAAAAAAAAATAATAATAAAAAGGCTGAAAATATCTCCAGGACACGTCTACTGTTATTTTATTTTATTTTTTATTTTTTTTCCCCACGAAAGAGATTTTTCTATCTCTCTTTTCAGGTGCGGGGACTTCTTTTTAATTTAATTTAATTTTTTCAAATTTTCTGTGAAGCTGCTTAGAGACAATGAAGATTGTTAAAAGCGCTATATAAATAAATAAAATTTAATATAATTAAATTGAATTAAAAGCGGTTAATTATGGGAGATGTAGTTCACTTCCGCTAGCTCTGATGATGACGCAATCGTGCGGTAATTCATGTGCACGCCGCACGCGCTCCACGTGGGGTAATGTTTCCTGAATAACAGAAGAGAAAAAGGAGGGGGGAGGGGGAGGGGGAGGGGGTGATCTGTCTGTCATCTTACACTGAGACACCAGGATGAGCTCAGCTCGAGATACACTTCATCATCATCATCATCATCATCTCTGTACAGTAAGTGTGTGTGTGTGTGTGTGTGTGTGTGTGTGACAGAGTTCTGTACTGAACTGTACTGAGGTTCTGGATGTGGCACGCCGATTTGCATGAATTTGCACACACACACACACACACACTACAGTACATTATCGGGTGCATTAGTGGAGTGTATGGGTTTACTGCATCTGGGGATGTTTAAAAATACACTGAGATGTTTGTGTGTGTGTGTGTGTGTGTGTGTGTTAAACACGATAGAATACAATATAGAACATAGTGTAGAGTAAATAAAGTGTTGTGTTATATATAATTATAATACAGGTGTATATAACAGGTTATAACTGTGCTGTTATTATTATTATTATTATTTTGATTATTATTATGCATAGTAGGATCAGTTATAATTAGTTATGTGTGTGTGTGTGTGTGTGTGTGTGTGTGTGTGAATGAGTGAGAGAGAGAGAGAGAGAGAACTGGTGTAATGATGAAACACTAAGCTGAGTTACACTGAGCTCTGAGCGTCTCTCCTCCTCCACACCTCCGTCTGCTCTGTTTCTCCATAAACACCGCGCTGAGACGCGGCCGGGTTTATTATTAACACTTTAGGAAAGGTCATGTGCTGTGATAAACAACACTGAAACACCTCTCTCTCTCTTTCTGTCTGTGCATGTGTTTGTCTCACGTGTTAATTTCATTCCTTTTCATCTTTTTTGTCTCTTTATCACTCTGTCTCTCTTCAGATCCACTAGATACAGGAAGCTGATTCTCCGCAGAGGTTCCTGGTTGCCATGGCGATGTCTCCTCACCCCGCCGTGCAGGCCGTTATAGACCTGTCCGCTGGAGCCGTAGGTACGATTCACAATGACCTCACCCTCCAGACCCTCCTCTGAACCAGGAGTCAGGAATCAGTGACTCACAAGTCAAACTAATGATGCAATCAGATCAGATTCGTGAGTCATATTTTCTCTCTCTCTCTCTCTCTCTCTCTCTCTCCGTGTCTCTGTCCAGGCGGGATGGCATGTGTGTTGAGTGGACAGTCACTGGACACGGTAAAGGTGAAGATGCAGTCGTTTCCGTCTCTCTATCGGGGTTTTCTGCACTGTTTGGTCTCCACCTACAGGCAGGTGGGTATCAGGGGGCTGTATCAGGGCACCACGCCCGCTCTGATGGCCAACATGGGCGAGAACGCAGTGCTCTTCATGTGCTACGGCTTTTGCCAGGAGATGGTGCGGCGAGTGTGTGGCCTGGACGGAAACACAGCACTCAGGTGAGCGCTCGCGTGGCACAAGTGGGAGGGAAACGTTTTGGAGGAGGATTTGAAAGACGAAGAAGACGGGTATTCTGGGATACTGGGTCACCCCAGGGGCATAAAACACATCCTGCAAACTTCACACAGCGCCCTGTACTTGTAGTCCTACCATGCTGCCTTCTTGCTGTAGACCACAGTGGAGCAGTGTTGTGTTTAAATGATGGTGCATACAGATTACCCAGAATGCCCTGTTTTCCTCTGTGTGTCTTCCTGCAGTGATGTACAGAAGGCCTGCGCTGGCTCTGCAGCCTCCTTCTTCTCCTCCTTTGTGCTGTGCCCTACTGAGTTAGTGAAGTGCAGACTGCAGGTGATGACTGAGATGGCCAGCTCAAGGAAGATCACGTCCTCTCACACGTACATGCCTCCTATCACACTTACACGCCTCCTCTCGCACATACATGGCTACTTTCGCACATACATGCCTCCTCTTGCAAAAACACGCCTCCTCTCGCACTTACACGCCTCCTCTCGCACTTACACGCCTTTTCTCGCACTTACACGCCTTATCTCGCACATGCACGCCTCCTCTCGCACGTACACGCCTCCTCTCGCACGTACACGCCTCCTCTCACACTTACACGCCTCCTTTCACACTTACACGCCCTCTCTCACACATACACGTTTCCTCTCGCATTTACACACCTCCTCTCGCATGTACGCGCCTCCTCTCACACGTACGCGCCTCCTCTCACACATACGCGCCTCCTCCCACACATACACACCTCCTCCCACATTTACACGTCTCCTTTCACATGTACGCGCCTCCTCTCACACGTACACACCTCCTCCCACACTTACACATCTCCTTTCACACGTACGCGCCTCCTCTCACACGTACACACCTCCTCCCACACTTACACGTCTCCTTTCACACGTACACGCCTCCTCTCGCACGTACACGCCTCCTCTCACACTTACACGCCTCCTTTCACACTTACACGCCCTCTCTCACACATACACGTCTCCTCTCGCATTTACACACCTCCTCTCGCATGTACGCGCCTCCTCTCACGCGTACGCGCCTCCTCTCACACATACACACCTCCTCCCACATTTACACGTCTCCTTTCACACGTACGCGCCTCCTCTCACACGTACACACCTCCTCCCACACTTACACATCTCCTTTCACACGTACGCGCCTCCTCTCACACGTACACACCTCCTCCCACACTTACACGTCTCCTTTCACACGTACACGCCTCCTCTCACACTTACACGCCTCCTTTCACACTTACACGACTACTGTCACACGTACACGTCTCCTTTCGCATTTACACACCTCCTCTCGCATGTACACGCCTCCTCTCACATGTACACGCCTCCTCTCACACGTACACACCTCCTCCCACACTTACACGTCTCCTTTCACACGTACACGCCTCCTCTCACACTTACACGCCTCCTTTCACACTTACACGACTACTCTCACACGTACACGTCTCCTCTCGCATTTACACGCCTCCTCTCTCATGTACGCGCCCCCTCTCACACATACACGCCTCCTCTCGCACTTACATGCCCCCTCTCAAACGCACACACCTCCTCTGTGATTGGTCGCTTTGCACAGAGATGCTGACTCTGATGAACTTTAAATAACATTGTAAATACTTTACTATACCAAGAACACAATCAAAGCATTCACAATACAATAGCTAAACTAAACTCTGTCTCTCTGTAGCTCGGTGTGGTCAGTAATCAGGTCCATCCTGAAGGCAGACGGCCCGTGTGGGTTTTTTCAGGGTCTCACTCCGACCATCGCCAGAGAGGTGCCGGGATACTTCTGCTTCTTCGGAGCGTATGAGCTCTGTCGCTCCGTCTTCTCTAAACACCTGCAGTGCAGCAAAGATGACATCGGTATACACACACACACACGTACACGCACACACGCACACACATAAATGCGTATACACAAAACATATTTTGAACATGGGTGCATAAACTTGTATGTGTGTGTGTGTGTGTGTGTGTGTAGGCGTGGTCCCAACTGTGTTTAGTGGCGGTGTGGGTGGAGCCTGCCTCTGGTTGGTGATTTATCCCATGGACTGTGTGAAGTCGAGGATTCAGGTGATGTCCATGACGCAGAGTCAGGCAGGATTTTACAAAACCTTCACACACATCTTCAGGACTGAAGGCAAGTCACTGATAATAATAATAATAATAATAATAATGATATTATTAATAATAATAATAATAATAATAATAATAATAATATTATTAATAATAATAATAATAATAATAATAAGCATGGTGTGAGTACATGGTTCTCTCTCTCTCACACACTCTCTCTCAAGATTCAAGATTCAAAGGTGCTTTATTGGCACAACAAATATTTACAAAACAAGAACATAATAGGAAAAAAGTAATAATAAGTAATAAAAGTAATAATAAATAAATGTATATAAAATAAAAGAGTACAGACATTTAGTTTGTCAAAGGTAAAGTGACTCATGAACATTATAAAAAAAGGAAAGTGTACATTATATATAAAATAACAGTAGTAATAATAAACACAGTGATCAGTGTGCATTTGTCTGGGCATTTTGCTGCTAGTGTGCTCCCTCCCCGTGCTCCCTCCCCGTGCTCCCTCCCTGTGCTCCCTCCCTGTGCTCCCTCAGTAGGTGGGGCAGTCTGTGGGGGTCGGGGGGGAGTTGCAGTTGGGGATGATATTTTTGGTGATATTTCAGGCATTCAGTGAGGACGTGCAGCTCTGTCTGTGTCGCCTGTCTCTACGGCCAGACGCTGCTCGCTGAGTCTGAACTTCGTCAGGGTGTTTCTTAGCTTTGGGTCAGTCGCCGAGCTCAGATAGTTTGTGTTTAGGGCCAGATAACACCAGTCTCACTGGAGTATAGTTTGTGTTTCCCAATAGGTCAAATAGTTACCTTTTAGTGTTTGTGTAATTTGGTTTATTCCTCTCCCTCCCTCTCTCTCTCCTTCTCTCTCTCCCTCTCTCTCTCTCCTTCTCTCTCTCCCTCTCTCTCTCTCTCTCTGTAGGTGTGAGAGCTCTATATTCGGGTCTCACCCCTACGATGATCCGGACCTTCCCAGCGAACGGGACTCTCTTCCTGGGTTATGAATTCAGCCGCAAACTGATGATGTCACAGTTCAACAGCTGATCTACTTCTTTCTCTCTCCCACACACACACACACACACACACACACAGAGCTCTATTGGTTGAGTGGCTGCTCTCGTTATTAGCAGTTAAACACTAATGGATGAGTGAGTAGAGTTGAGTATTAACACTAATGAGTGTGTCTCGGCACTACAGAGCTCACACTCATCCACACTAACACAACCTGAACTTATTTTATTTTCTTTCCTGTTGTTTTTGGTGCTTTTGCAGTAGAAGTCGTAGTCTACCTCAGAGGCTGTGTCCCAAATCAGCATGTTTCACCGAAGTGTCACTTCCTGCGAGTGTGTAGTGTGTTTGAGGCCTGAGTGCTGCAGTGTGTCGAGCGGCCTGTGTGAAGTTTCTAGAAGAACACTGTGTAGCTTTAATGCTCAGGAATATCGCAGCAATAAGACGGCTGTTATTTGGTAGAGAGAGCATCATATCAAACTCTCTCTCTCTCTCTCACTTGTACTGTTACCTTTTCCTGTGTTGCAGCCATGATGCCATAATGTTTTTATAAACATGATTTTATTTTAATATTTGATGTGCCAGTGAGATTAAAGGACAGAAAACTCTGCACATTTTCCAATGCCTGAAGTGTTGGCTTTGTGTGAGAAGAAATCAATTACCTTCAATTTGTGTTGCTTTTTATTTCAATTTACTGACAGCCGTGTTTCACCTGGGTCCAGATGTCTAAAATAAAAGCCTAAACTACAGTTTATAGTCTTCCTCTAACAGTCACTAACATGCTGAATAGCAAACACATATTCATAATATATAACTAACAAACAGTTGAAACGTAATTAATTTTTAAAAAATTAGAAATTTTTATCTTTTATACTGTATATTCTTAATAAAAGACCCCTCAGTGTGTAAACCCTCCGCTCTCTGCTGGCGTGCACGCTAATCAGTCATACACATGGCTGCTAATTCAGCTAATCCTCATAACTGGATGTTTACAGGACCATTTCATGAACAAACAATTATTTTAAAACAGAGAATATAAACTTCAATTAAAAAGAGAGAGTGAGAGATCACAATCCCCCCAGAAATGTGTGAGCAAACTGTAAATCTGGATAGCATGCTAGTCAGCTAACGCAGGAGAGAATTAGCATCGTGTCGCTGCACAGCCGGCTACACGTTTAAAGTCAATAATCTTAAATAGATTATTTATCATTGCTTTACCAATCATTACTGTGAACTAACCCTTTGAATAGTGCCATAACATTACGACCACCCGCTAATATTCGTAGGTCGGCCCTTTTGGCACCATAACAGTGACACACTGTGTGTTCTTTTTATCACAACCAGCATTAACCTTTTCATCAATTTGAGTTACAGTAGAGCTTTTATTAGACCGGACTACAGGGCCAGCCTTCTCTCCCCACAAATGCTTCAGCGAGCCTTGGCCACCCATGACCCTGCCACCAGTTCACCAGTTTTCCTTCCTTGGGGGACTTTGGGTATGTCCTGACCACTGCAGCCTGGGAACCTCGCACAAGAGCTCCAGTGTTGGAGTTGCACTGACCCAGTTGTCCAGCCATCACAATTGGTCCCTTCTAACAGTATAGACGTTTTTAATATCTTGTTACAATGGCGGCTGGAAGTGGGTGGAAAATATGAGGCACCAAGTGAACATTTTCCCTGAAGTCGATGTGTTGGAAGCAGATAAAATTGGGCAAGCATAAGGATTTGAGTGACACTGACAAGGACAAATTGTGATGGCTAGAGGACTGGTGTGAGTGCAGTGCTAGTGAGCAAGTGTGCTAGAGTAGGTGAACTGCTGAAAAGGTTAATGCTGGTTGTGATAGAAATGTGAGACAGTGCATCACTGTTAGGGTGGCAAAAAGGTGGACCTACTCAATGTTACGCGGGTGGTCATAATGTCATGGCTGATCTGTGTACATTTGCACATTTAAAGGATTAACCCTATATATTTAAGTGCTAATTGATCAGTGTAAAGTGTGTGTGTCCATGATTTGTGTTATAGTGTAACATTAACATACAAACACATTAAGATCACAATATAAAGAGGTTTATTAAACGTCCTCCCATCTTCAACCATAAAAAGTAAAAACAAGTAAAAAGCGAACAATTTGTCAGGCAGTAGAACAATAACATCAAACAGATTAACTCTAAAGCTTTTATCTTTATTAGACTTGCTATTAGATTTAACTTTGATTAACTCAAAACACATTAATACTTTACAGTTAGGTCCGATCATTAATTGCTGATTCCAATCACACTGACTCGTCAGGGCTCGGTGTGTGAGCTACACACTCACAGAGGCTGAAACACACACACAACACAAAATGATCAATACAAACTGATTATAAACTGTGTATACACTAACTGGCCAATTTAATAGGCACACCTTTACATCTGATCATCCATGCAAATGATCCGATCGGCTAATCATACAGGATGAAAAGCTTCAGATAATGTTCACACGATAGATTATAGGGAATAGAGAAACTCTCAGTGATCTCAGTGATGTTGAATGTGGTGGCTGGTGCCAGTGTGGCCAGGGTTTCTATTTTTCTGTCGATGAAACAGGGCAGAGAGAAATGGACATCACAGGCAGTGTGTGACAGAGCAAAATGGTGGCAAATGGACCGGGTCTATGCTAGGTTAAAAATAAACCTTAGAAAGCCGTTTGTCTTGTCTAGTCTGGAGACTGCTGTGTCTTTGTTTTCACCAAGATGTAATAACACATCAGTGACAGATTTAGTCAGAGTGACTGCTAGATCAACAAAACTCTCATGTTCCCTCATCCTCTTATCCATCCTCAAATCTTGGAAACTGTGGCACAGCATGGTGATGGTTTGCTTTCTTCTAGGAAGGATCCACATCTGTTCCATGCAGACTCTTCACTGGTGTCCTGCAAGGCCCAGTATTTGGTCCTCTTCTGTTCTTCCTCTTTATTCAATCTCCTGGTGGGTCTTATCCTCACATTGGTTCTCTCGCTTGGCACATTAGACTCAAGTCATCCTCTCCTTCCCTCCCTTAGACATTCATGTTTCTCCACAGATCTCAGCATGTCTGCCATCTCATTTTAGATGGCAACTGAAACTTAATTCTGGGAAAAACTGATCTGGTGTTATCACAGATGATTCTCAAGATCCTACTGACTCCCCTCACTAGACCTGCTGCCTGCTGCTGGCATATGAAACTAACTGCTCAATGTATGAGGGCATCACTGCCACCACCCTCCACCCGGCTCTCACCCACCTGGACCAAAAGTCCTATGTGGTCATATGTGGGTTGAAAAGAGTTTAAGTTGGTTGGTTTTTTTTTTTTGTGTGTGTGTGTGTGTGTGTATGTTTCATTCTCTTTTACCCCTTTATTAATACAGGTTCCGCAGATGCAGCCGATGAGGCCGTTGATCATCTGCGATGCACACAGGATGAGCTGCAGAGCGCTGCAGACGAGCAGGGTGGAGAACAGACCCACGTTAAACTCCACCACACCCTTCGGCTCTGTACACAGATTCCACATGCTTCGGTCTTTCAGGTAGCTCTCTGATCTGAGACACAGAGAGAGAGAGATATGTAGAGAGAGTAGTGTATGTGTACGTATGTGCAAGTGTGTGTGTGTATGTGTGTGTGTACATACTTGTCTTTAAACGGAGTCGTCCAAATGATTAACACTTTGCAGTACGGTCCGTTCACCAGCCCTAACACTGCCACTGCAAAACTGTAGAGGGCGCCACATACGCCTACTGCTGCAAACAGGATGGACAGAAACATCTGCACACACACACATACACATATACACACACACAGAGGAGATGTCCTGTTAATGGTGAAAGCAGTTATAAGTGAGCATGATTAGAGTGTGTGTAATTACAATATTTGCCCTTTGTTTGTTTGCACTGATATCTCCACGGTAACACGGAGTAATTGGGTGTTGATTTGGCTCTTACCCCACAGCGGTTAGCGCAGCATCCTTGCTTACCAGTGCAGTGAATAAACAGAGCTGGAGCTATAACCTGAGAGAGGGAGGACGACAGACAGACAGAGAGAGGAAGAGAGAGACAGAGAGAGTTTTTGAGAGACAATTTAGGGAAAAAACTTATAAATACATACATACACAAATTCAGACGTACAACACATACACTCATACACACACATGCATACACACCTGTATGTACACACACACACACACACACACACACACAGTTTAATTAAACCCTTGTGACCCTCCTCCCCATTAATTTCCTAGTGCAGTTTTTTTCTTTTTTACTTCATTTACCAGATTCCAGTTCACAGATGTTCAGCGTCTCCCTCTGAGGTCATGAGTGTTTACAGTAGGTGTGTTCATGGTGTTGCTCTGATCCAGACTACTCTCCGTCTCCATGGCTTCTGTTTCGCCCTTACTAGGAGGAGGTTGTAGTTTTTCCTACCTGATGCGAGGGTTCTGAGCATTTTGCTTTTCTTTTTTGGGAACCGTGTGCTGACCACCTGCTGCCTTCCCTTTTCAGTCAGCTGTAGAATCTGGTTGATCTGTTCCTCCACATCTGTGTGCGGTTCTCCCGGTGTGTGTGTGTGTGTGTGTGTGTTGCACTCCACACCGTCACTCTCCTGCAGTCTGGCTGCGGGTTTTCCTTTTTGTAGAGGTTTCTGTGTTGTGTGTCCTGTCTCTTTGCTCTGACTGTAGTTTTTTGGATTACATTTGTTGCCAGTATTTCAGTTTTTTCCTCTTGCGGGTGTATATCAAAGCAAACATTAGGGACAGGGTTACTGTTGGCAGGGGCGTCTGTAAGGTTTTATTCTGCCCGTGGTTCTTTTCTGTGTTGTGTTCATCAGTGGGTGTTCCATGGTCACCGTCCTTACATTTAAAATTCACATTTGACGTCTCCTCCTGGTTGTTTAAAAAAATTAGAACCTGTAGCGGGGCCAGAAAGGACCAGACATCCTAAAGACCCTAAAGACACCCTAAAGCTCTTACACCCGAGCAGGATGGTTTTTATGGGGCTGGTGAATTTTCCCTCATTATCTGCTTGTCTTTAATGAATGGGGGGACATTGGAGATCATACTGTTTACGCTTAAGTTATAAACTTAGAAACACACACACACACACACACACACACACACACACACACACACACACACACAGTGTATGCAGTGAGACAAGACAGTGTGTCTCTGACAGCTAAGGGTCTGTTTTCTGTCTGTGATATTAGACCACGCTCATGGAGGCTCCAATCCCTCACTGTGAAAATAAACACAAAATCCACAAGCTAGAACTTCAGCACAGCAGCGTTAGAGCCTCCAGCCTCTCTCAGTGTGTGTACCGCGCAAAGAAATACCAAGTTCAAGTGCTTTTAATCCATATCAGCTTTAACATAAATGAGTGTCCTGTGACACACAGGCAGAAGAACAGCAGAACTGGTCCTTATCTGGCGTGAACCTGAACTCCTGCTGTTAGTTATTATACACTTCCCGTCCAAATAACGCTGTACGCACTGATGCAGGACAATAAGTTCACTGTCATCTAACATATTTTCCATGATTGGAGGATCTAGAGTAGACTGTGTAAGAATCAGAGGCTCCTCACTGCATCAGTTTCAGTTAAAAGATTAAAAAAGTTCAAATTGCTATCAACTGAAACACATTAAACCCTGCAGTAATTATTCAATTAAAGCCTTAAATATTCACTTATTTAAATTCAAACTGTGACTTTTTTTGAGCCAGGCATTATAAAATTTTGAAACAAATATAATTTATTAAACAGATTTAACAGGGTTGTTAGAGTCGCTTGCGCATCTCATTTTTATCACAACGCCTCGTAAATTATCGATCAGTTTATTAAGTCCAATAAATGTGCAGATGAGAAACGTTTTATCAGCTGCATCTCTTCCTGTTTTCCTTGGCAATGTTACATCCCAGGTTTATGAGGTGAGAGACAGAGGGCGTGGTGTAAGAGGGCAGAGTGATTCTAAACTCTAAACTCTGAAAAAAGTTACTGTGCAACACGGTGCTCTAGAAATAATAACGTTCCAGTGCTGAGTTAATGTTTATCCATTACATTGTGTTCATCAGCTTCCTTACTTAATCTAAAATGCCTGATATAAGGACCTGCACTGTGTCTGTACCGCATCTATCCCGTGTCTGTGCTTGGACACAACATTAACAGAGAGCAAAAGAAATAGAAGTAAAAAAATAGATGAAAACTCTTGAAAGGTTACAATCCCTTGTATGTGATGATGTACTGTTGTGGGCCCGCCGCTGTTAGCCAATCTAAAACGTGAAAACCACATTGTAGTTCAACTGATAAGCCTGAGAAACTCTCACATGACTTCCTTTATGCTCTGCCTAATATTTATTTTAAATCTGTGGTCTCTACTTTGTGCTATTAAATAAAAACGGCTGCTAAGCACTCTCCTGTTCCTGAACTGGGCGTGGCAGTTCTTCCTCCTCTTTCTGAAACTGTTCTAAAAGTGAGCAGAGAACATTTCTGTTCATGTAGCACCACAGCTTCAGTCCCTAGCAGCAGATTACTGGTGTGCAGGAATTACATCAATTTAATGCATCTGTAATGCGTCTGTACTGCGTCTGTACTGCGTCTGTAATGCGTCTGTACTGTGTCTGTACTGTGTCTGTAATGCGTCTGTACTGTGGCTGTAATGTGTCTGTACTGTGTCTGTACTGCGTCTGTACTGCGTCTGTAATGCGTCTGTACTGTGGCTGTAATGTTTCTGTACTGTGTCTGTACTGTGTCTGTACTGCGTCTGTAATGCGTCTGTACTGCGGCTGTAATGCGTCTGTACTGTGGCTGTAATGCGTCTGTACTGTGGCTGTAATGCGTCTGTACTGTGGCTGTAATGCGTCTGTACTGTGGCTGTAATGCGTCTGTACTGTGGCTGTAATGTGTCTGTACTGTGTCTGTACTGCGTCTGTAATGCGTCTGTACTGTGGCTGTAATGTGTCTGTACTGTGTCTGTACTGCGTCTGTAATGCGTCTGTACTGTGGCTGTAATGCGTCTGTACTGTGGCTGTAATGCGGCTGTACTGCGGCTGTACTGCGGCTGTAATGCGTCTGTACTGTGGCTGTAATGCGTCTGTACTCTGGCTGTAATACGTCTGTACTGTGGCTGTAATGCGTCTGTACTGCACTCCTGACTTACAATACCTGATTACCTAATTGTAGTTGTTACACACATATACGCACATGCAAAAAGAACACATTCTTCATTCCCCAAAATGAAATAAAATTCAGTTCATCATGTTGCCTATTTAGTGCTGAAAAAAAAGCCACGGGATACGTCACTCTATCCTGAGCCCTATATATGTTTATTGAAAAAAGAGCAAAATAAATAATGACTAAAATGCTTTGAGCTTAAAGGGCTACTACGAGCATTCTGCACATTTCTGCTTCTGGTCTAAACCAGTTAATTAGATTTACTTCTGTTCATGCCTGAAATTCTGGTCTCACGCATGAACACTAGTCTACAGTCTCACACTTCCATGTGTCCACGAGTTCTCTCTTACTCCTAACATGTGCTTCATTACCCAATAAAAACCAGATAAAATACGCAAAAGCAATAAAGTCACAGAGGACACATAAAAAACACAGAAGACGCCACAAATATCGTACTATCTAGCATGTTTTTAAACCATTTTCCATATCTTGAATTTTTACTCTGATTATTTATTTTTATATATAGTTTTATTATATCGAATCCCAGCTTGTGATCTTTTATAAAGGACTCATGAACATGTTTCCCTCCGTTGCTTTTCAGTTTTACTCTTTTCTCTGACATTTATTACAAAACATTTATTGCTAATGTCAGTTTCTTTGTGTGTGTGTGTGTGTGTGTGTGTGTGTGTAATCTTACCATGAGTCCCCCTCCGACCAGTCCGCCCATGTATTTCACCTCCTCGGTTAAGTATCCTCCCTTGGCGTATACAACCGTCCAGTCGGGGAAAAACAGGATGATGTTGCAGATGATGGAGATGAAGGCCAGGGGGTACAGGGCCCCCGCAACGAAACGAGAACACCTTCCTGTACACATGCTGATTACAAAATGTAAAAAGTAAGAGAAGCGTAAAAGAATCAGATCAGTGGAGTGGACGATGTGTGGAGAAGAACTGAGACAATGGTTTCTCAGCGTTTCCTCTGACTCAGCTACTATTGATTTTCAGTTGGAACAAGTGGTCGTGGTTAATATGGTGGGATGGGCTTGTGCGTGTGTGTGTTTGAGTGTGAGTGTGTGTGTTACTAAGTTACAAAGCAGGCTGTGTGTTAATGTTTTACCTTTTTTACAATTCTCTGTGTGTGACTTGTACGCTGTTATCAGCCATTGAAAACATGATAGATAAGACGTGAGAGACAAGAGACACACCCTGAAACCCTCTCTCTCTCTCTCTCTCTCTCTCACACACACACACACACACACACATATACGCACATGCAAAAAGAACACATTCTTCATTCCTCCTGCAACATGGTGACCTGTGCTCTCTGTGTCGGTAAGACGGGGTCTCAGGGGATCAGGGTGAATCAGGTCACATGTTTTAGGTTTCTGCCCTCCCGCCTGGGAAACAGCTCACTCCTGTCTCCATGGTATCAGGAAATAAGTGTGATAAATATGTAATGATTTGCCTCTGTCTGTTTGCCTAACCTCAGAGTCAACTTCCGTGGTATGAATCAATTTGATGTAAAGGCGCTGTTTCCGGGCATCACATTGCATAATCTACTAGAACCACACAATCTGATGCCTGTATGCAGTTCTTTCCAAAACAGACCAACAAAGTGTATAATGATACTTTTGAATTGAACTTCTATTAGCAGTAATGAGCACAAAGGACTTTTTTAAGGACCGGCATTTGGGACATGACATGAAGTTCTTTCCAGTGTTTTTTTTTTTCTTTTCTTTTTTTGGAATAATGTTCAAATGCTTTTTATTAATTAATAAAGAAGACTTGCGCAAATAATTGTGAAATATTTGAGGGAAAGTGCAACATTAGGCTATCTTCAAAGTACATAATGTGATTTTATGTGATCAAAGGTTTCGTTGTGTGACTGTTTTAAAAGAATATTTCTGGTAAGAGCGATCTCACAAATGGAAGAGGGACATAGACCCTCACCTTTAGTGACCGAGGACCATCTGAACAGCCAATGTTGTGCATGCCACACCCTCCCTAATCTTATCACAGTTCCAATCCACAAGCATTTTGCTTAGTAAACTTTGTGCAATTAGTGCCCAGGAATAGTGGATCAGTGGGGAGAGAACTGAGTGACACACACACGATATTCTTTTTTTATCATGAGTAAATGGTGATGGGACCAGTGAATATTTGTGTATTTTTCTTTGCACACACCCTCCCTTCAACAAACGCACTTCTCAGAAAGCCTTGCACTGAATCAGGCTTTCATGGATTGAGGTTTGATTGCATCCTAAATCTACCAAGGCCTGATGTGTACACCCTTGATTACTAGCTGTCACATGGAAATGTTTTTGCTCGACACATTGAGTGCGTTCCACCAACTGCATGATAATTCCAGATAACTTCTGCACCAGATAACCCCAGCATGTTGTTGTGTCTGGAAATGTTGGTGTTTCATCCTTGACAGTGTGGGGAGTAGACCTACCTCTGAGCTTTGATTGATTAAATGTTTGTGATGCTTTCTTCAGTTTACAGCATTTAGCTCCCCAGAGAGCTGATCTCCTGTTTTGTTTTAAAGAGAAACTTGTAATATCAGTCACATTTTATTAATTAAACTTTACTGGCTACACCTTTTATTAAACCATAGCACTCTAGAATAAAACCATAAAAAATGGTTAGAACCTGAAGCTCAGATCTCAGGTTTGGAGTGTGATAGCGGAAACGTAAGTTTACCCTTTTAATGTGTCTCGGTAACTATCAGTTTCAAATGGATGTCAACATTTTCACCCAAAAAATCAGTAAGTGGTCTATATGTTTTTTTTTGGATGAAATATTTGACCTTTTCCGATTTTCTTCAAATTCACACAGATTGTTACTGACACATATAGGGTGCAATTATTTTTGCTCTGTCACTTTCCAGATCTCAATGGGTTAGGGTTACCACTGTCAGTCCAACTTTGATAAAGCACCTCCATGAAGAAGCCCATCCTTTTCTTTAGATTGTGTAAAGCAGCTTTGCGACAATGACAGTTGTTAAAAGCACTATACAAATAAAATAAAATTGAATTGAATTACCAGGGTCTCCATCAGAATGTCCATCTGGAATATCATAGGGAACTCAATCACAAGCTTCATCTGGAACTCTATCAGAATGACTGACCTGATGGAGGTTCTGCTACAGTGCCTATTGAAACGTCTGAACTGAATTTGGGTAATGTTCATAATGAATTTTTAATTAGAGTTTCTGTGTTTTTGGTTAAGTTCCAGGTGTAGCTAGACTGGAAGTGATTGCAACCTGAACCTCGGATCTTAGGTTTGGAATGTGACAGAACAAACACAAGGGCACTCCACTGTGTATCTCTTCATAAGGAACTAACTGAGAAAATTGGAGAGGGTCGCATTTTTCACCCCCATCTAGAACTTTATAAGGAACTCAATCAGGAACCCTGTACTAGAAGTGGTTGCAACCTGAATCTCAGATCTCAGATTTGGAGTATCATAGAACAAATGTAAGTGTACCCCATGTGTGTGTCTCTCTCTGAAACGATTTATGTGATTTTTGAGAAAATCTGAGATGATCGAATTTTTTACCCAAGAAATTGCCATTTTCAGATTTTCCACAAATTCAAATTCAAATTTTATTTGTCACATACACAGTCATACACAGTACGAAATGTGGTGAAATGCTTACACGACCGCCAGTGACCTTAAAAAGAGAATTAAAGCTTATAATAAAAATTTAATACAAAATAAAAATAAAATTAAACTAGGAAAAATAGAACTAAAAATAGAAATATACTGTACAAGAACATTTAAGAAATTGTGAAATTTTTATATTTTTGGGAGAAAAAAAGTGTCTTTGTGCAATGGTTATTAAAGTGTCTTTGTGCAATGGTCCAGAATGTAAACATAAACATGTAGTGTAGATGTGCGTGGAATTTTCCATAGTGTCCATGGATGTATAAGGATTGATTGATTGATTGTGAAAAGATTGTGTTAGTTCTGCATAGTGGTGTGGTTGAGAGACCTTATCGCCTGTGGAAAGAAGCTCCTCCTCATTCTTTCTGTGTTGGCCTTCAGGGAGAAGAATCGCTTCCCAGACCGCAACAGAGTTAACAGACCATTGTTGGGGTGGCTGAGGTCCTTCATAATCTTCCTGGCCTTGGTCCAGTACCGCTTGGTGTAGATTGAGTGCAGGTCAGGGAGCTTGGTGCGGATGATGCGCTCTGCTGATCGCACCACCCTCTGTAGAGCTCGTCTGTCCTGCATGGTGCTGTTCCCGAACCAGGTCGTGATGTTTCCCGTCAGGATGCGCTCTATGGTGCAGGAGTACAAATTCCTGAGCACCTTGGAGGGCAGTCTAAAGTCTCTCAAGTGTCTGAGGTGGTACAGACACTGCCGGGCTTTTTTCACCACGGTGTTTATGTGACAGGACCATGACAGGTCCTGCGTGATGTGAACACCGAGGTATCTGAAGCTGTCCACTCTCTCCACTGGGCTCCTGTTGATGGGGGTCTGGTAGTTCCTCACCTGCTTGTACTGAAGTCAACTATCAGCTCCTTTGTCTTGCTGACGTTCAGGAGGAGATTGTTTCTCTGGCACCAGTTCTCCAGATTTCCAACCTCCTCCAGGTAGGCCGTCTCATTGTTGTTAGTGATCAGGCCCACCACAACAGTTTTGCCAGCAAACTTGATGACGGTGGTGGAGTTGGTAGTGGCCACGCAGTCATAGGTGTACAGAGAGTACAGCAGGGGGCTCAGAACACAACCCTGGGGGGCTCCAGTGCTGAGAGTGAGGGAGTAATACTCTGAAAGCCACACATGGGTGCACCTACTTTTGCTCTGTCACACTCCAAATCTGAGATTTAAGGTTTAGACTGTACCCAAGTCCAGTCCAGCTGCTGTACTGGATCCATAAGAGGTACCTTATCAGGAACGTAAACACAGAATTCCTGTACAGAAACCAAGATGTTCAAGATGGATTTGAAACTGAATTTATTTATTTATTTGTTTGTTTTGTTTCTTTGTTTCTCTGAAGTGTGTGTTGTGGTACATAAACTGGGCTTGTGTGTTGTGTGTGTAAAGCATGATAATGAACACACATTAAACAGAAGAAACACACTGATGCTACACAATTATTTAAAAAACATCTGTGTGTGTGTGTGTAAATAAATAAATAAATAAATAAATAAATAAATATTATTTTAATAATAATGCTTACACAGTGTTGTGGCAAATTTTCTGTGAGCTATGCCAATTTTCCAAACATTTTTTTCAATAACTACTCAAGTACTGAAATAACAAAAGAGTTTATTGCAGCCAAAAGTAAATGGACAGCACTGGACCAGCCAGACAAAAGACAGACAGACAAAGACAGATTCTGCAAAGTTGTCTCTTTCTCACCTCCTCTAACTTCCCTAATTTTACATGGTTTATATACCCTCACTTAACAATTACATCATTGTTTGCTCCTCCTTAAGTCAAGAAATTACTTAATATTCATAAGTTGTAAGCAAATTTTGCTCAGGTTAGATTGATATAGCACCTCCCAATTACATAATTTCTTCTTCTTCTTTTTTTCTTTCATCTCATATTTATTCAAGTCTTGGCCTAAGAAGTCTTATGGTCTTGGTTTTTTTCTTTTTTTCTTGACCAGACCATTGACCACCGTTGGTGACTCGTTTTTTTCAAAATCTTTTTCATCAAAATGTGTAAGTGTTCTATTTTTATTATCTGTTAAATATTAGATCTCTCGCATCTAAAGCAGTTATAGTTAATGAAATTATCATGGATCAGAAATTTTATATATTATGTTTAACAGAAACCTGGATTAAACAGGACGAGTATGTAGCTCTAAATGAAGCTAGTCCTCCTGGATACATCTACATACACCAGCCTCGGTTAACTGGTAGAGGAGGAGGCGTCGCAATTATTTACAATGATAATCTGGCTATCGTACGAAAAACACAGATTTAAATTGAATGCATTTGAATTTCTCTACAGTAACATTAAGTCAGCTGAGACGTTTCCGCTAATCATCATTTACAGACCTCCAGGGCCGTACTCTGAGTTTCTCTGTGAATTTGCAGATTTCCTCTCAAACCTTGTCGTTTCTGTAGACAAGGCGTTAATTGCTGGAGATTTTAATATTCATTTTGACGATCCAGAAGACCCTCTGAGAACAGCATTTATGTCCATACTGGACTAAGTAGGAGTAAATCAGTGTGTAGTAGGACCCACTCATAAAGCAGGTCACACTTTGGACTTAATATTATCCTTCGGATTTAGTATAAGAAACATAATTACAATTCCACAGTCTGAAGTTATATCAGATCACTGTCTTGTCTCGATTAAAGTGTGTCATAGTAGTAATGTACGCACAGCACCGCGGTACCGCCTTAAACGTACGTTTTTACATCAAATACCACACGGAGCTTTATCAATAATCTCCCAGAGTTATCAACTCTGATTGGATCGCCATCTGACTCCACAGAACTCGATCAAGCGACTGAATATTTAGAGTCAACACTTCGTTATACCTTAGATAATGTAGCTCCAGTTAAAAGAAAAATTATTAGAGATAAGAAACTCGCTCCCAGGTATAATGACAAAAACAAACTGCTCGGAAATTAGAACGTAAATGGCGTCAAACTAAATTGTTAGTATTTCAAATAGCATGGAAGGAGAGCATCCTGAACTATAGAAAAGCTCTTAGTGTAGCTAGATCAACATATCTCTCCACTCTTATAGAAAATAACAAGAATAATCCTAGATTTTTATTTAATATCGTAGCCAAATTAACTAAAAACAAGACCACTGCAGAAATCTCCAAAACAACAACATACAGTAGTGAGGATTTCATAAACTTTTTCAATAACAAAATCATATATATTAGGCAAAAATTCACGCTTTGAAACCAGACAATTTAAGTGATACAGATGATAAATTAATCACATCACATCAGAACCTAGAATACTTTACTCCCCTTGAAACAAGAGAACTAATTTCACATAACTCCTCTTCAAAATCGTCAACCTGTATATTAGTCCCCGTATCCACACATTTTCTCAAGCAGATAGTTCCAGCAATAACAGAACCCCTGTTGAAAGTAATTAACTGTTCACTCAGCAGTGGGTATGTTCCTAAATCCCTTAAATTAGCAGTTATTAAACCACTAATCAAGAAACCCAACCTTGACTGCTGTCAGCTGTCTAATTACAGGCCGATATCAAACCTCCCCTTTTTCTTAAAAATTCTGGAAAAGGTAGTATCACAGCAGCTATGTTTATATTTACATAGAAATAGCATAAATGAACTGTATCAGTCAGGATTTAGGCCTCATCACAGCACAGAGACAGCACTCGTTAAAGTAGTAAATTACCTCCTATTGGCCTCTGATCAGGGTTGCGTCACTATACTTGTGTTACTCGACCTCAGTGCTGCTTTTGACACCATTGATCACGCTATTCTTTTTCACAGATTAGAAAATGTAGTAGGAATTAAGGGAACGGCCCTCTCCTGCTCAGATCCTATCTGACCCATCGTTATTAGTATGTAGATTTAGATGGTGACCATTCCATATGTTCTCAAGTTGAGTTTGGTGTTCCACAGGGTTCTGTTTTAGGCCCACTGCTTTTTTCCCTTTACATGCTTCCTCTGGGCAACATAATCCATAAACATGGTATTAGTTTTCATTGTTATGCTGATGACACACAACTATACGTTTCAGCAAAACCAGATGAGAAAAAACAGTTTACTAAAGTTGAGCAATGTGTGCAGGACATAAGAGATTGGATGCTAATTAATTTCCTTCTGCTTAATCCTGATAAGACAGAAGTTCTAGTCATAGGACCACAAGCAGCTAGAAATAAGCTTTCTGATCACATTGTGATTTTAAATGGCCTTTCTGTACCGTTAAGTGCAACAGTAAAAGACCTCAGTGTGATTATAGATTCCAGCCTTTGAAGCTCATATAGATAATATTACCAGGATAGCATTCTTTCACCTCAGAAATATTGCCAAGATAAGAAATATATTGTCACCAAATGATGCAGAAAAACTAGTTCATGCGTTTATCACGTCTAGGTTGGATTATTGTAATGCCTTACTGTCTGGTTGTTCAACAAGGTGCATAAACAAGCTTCAATTAGTCCAGAATGCAGCAGCGAATGTCCTTACTCGAACCAGAAGATACAAGCACATCACCCCTATCTTATCCACATTGCATTGGCTTCCTGTGAAATTTCGCATTGATTTTAAAATACTACTCTTGATGTATAAAGCGTTAAATGGTCTCTGAGTGAACTGCTAGTGTCTTACAATCTGCCACGCCTACTTCGATTAAAGGATGCAGGCTGCTTGTCAGTACCGCGTATTATGAAAAATACAGCAGGGGGCGGAGCTTTTTTTTACAAAGCCCCAAAGTTATGGAATAGTCTTCCAAATAGTGTTCGGGACTCAGACACAGTCTCAGTGTTTAAGTCCAGGCTAAAAACCTATTTATTTAGCCAAGCATTTTTATAAATAGATTAGCCTTAGGTAAAGGAGCAGATCTGGGGGACTCATGGACGTAGAGTATTATGGTGAACTGGTATGTTTAGATGCTGTCTTCCTCACTCTCATTGATCACTCAGGTTTGCTGATGGTGAGGTGATTGGTTGCTTTACATCTCAGTTCCCCCTCATGTCTGTGTTTCCCTCTGGCTCTCCCTTTTAGTTATGATGTCATAGTTAGTCCTGCCGGAGTCCCTATTTGCACTAAATATACATTCACCTTATACATTGTTCGACTGTGACCATACCTAATTGCCATCTCTCCATCTTTTCTGCTCTCTCCTCTTTTGCTCTCTCCTCTTTCTCTCTCCCTCCCTCCTTGTTCCTCTACCTATCTCTCTGTCGAGCTATACATGTCGCTCCTGACCTCCTCTGCCCTTTGGACCTGTCTAACTCGTTCTGGAGTCCTGCTTCTGGTTGGAGATCTTATCACATGGATGCCCCGTGTGGTCTGCCTGGAATGCGTGTGGTGACTGGGGTTGGTTCCACTTTTCCATGAAGGTGGTCCTGTCCTTGACTGATGCAGACAGTCGTTCTCTGAGGACCTGTGACTTCAGTCTCTCAATAGTTCAGGACTGGAATTTCTTACAGTCTACCTGAGCCTCCAGGAACAAACTGGACTTTAATCTTACACATCTCCTCTTATACTGAACTTCCAGTCTCGCATATTATGAGTGCAGATCAATCCCTGCTATCTGTTATCATCTAAATGAGGATGGGTTCCCTGTTAGTATGGTTTCTCTCAAGGTTTCTTCCTATTACCATCTCAGGGAGTTTTTCCTTGCCACTGTCGCCATCGTCCTCGGCTCATCAGGGACAGTCTTTTTTATTTATACACATTCACATTTCATACAAACATAATTATTTTGATTGTGTAAAGCTGCTTTGCAACAATGTCAATTGTTAAAAGCGATATACAAATAAAATTTAATTTAATTTAATTGAATTATATTGAATTATTTTTATTATTCCCATCACAGTTAATTTTGTCTAATCTGTCTTTAACTGTCCATTATGTATTTTCTACATATATAGAGATTATTTGTATATTAGTACTTTAATATATGTTCTGATTATTTATTTTAATTATACATTAAACATATTTCTATAAATCAGATTAGATCAATGTATGATCATGTTTGTTAGTATTTATTCTTCCTTTTACTATCCCTATGGTTAGTTTTTTAAAACAATCACATTGATCTGATTATTGGTATGATTATTTATATTGATAGTTTTTTGAACCTATACTACTAAAATCAAGATTACATTACATGATTCTAATTAGTTATGCATATATGGTAGATTATTATTGTGTATATTAATTCAATTGATAATGTAATGGTTAATTTTAGTTGTAGGATGTTGCAGTATGCTTTGTTTTGTTATATTTCTTTTAATATGTGCAAAGTGCATTTTTTCCAGATTTTCTATTGGGCCCATGTTTACTAAAATTTTTTTATTCCAGCTTGCAGGCAGCGCTCTTCTTACTCATCCTCTCATCTGAGATTCCTTCTTTCTGGGAGCAGGTGGTTACACCCTCCCTTATTCAAACCGCCACAATCATCGCCTTTTCAAAGCACTTATTCCTCTGAGGATGGTATTGCTGAAGATTAGTGATTAATTTTGTTCTGAATATGATGATACTTTTTTTTTTCTAATTATCGTTAAAACATTATCATTAACCAATGTACGAGTAGGTAGTATTAGTACATAATAATACATTTTAGTATTTTTTTCTGATATTAGTTTTCTTATCTATTGATCTGTTACCTAACCTTTGCCTCCTACCTGCATGTTTTTCTCACTTCCTCAATTTGTCGTGCAGGCGCCTCTTTGAACGAGTACTGCGAGGATCAAAGCCTCTTAAACAAAGGCCTTCTGGGTATTTGGTGCCTTCCACGACTACAATTATAGATCAATAAAAAATTTTCCGCAACATTCAGTAACAGCAAGGGGGCTTTTATTTAAGAAAATGTTATTGCTTTTAATTTACTTTAAAGAACAGAACCCATCAAAACTGCAGGTGTGGATATAAACCGGCGAGAAATGACAGCAATATGACACAAAAAGTACACGACAACATCAGCCACTGGAAATTACACAAAGAGTGATTTTAATCCATGCACTATTAACACACATATCAAGTGTGTAACAAATACATCACAGCATCATATTTATACAGCCTGAGAGAGAGAGAGAGAGAGAGAGAGAGAAATTATACAGGGATTGAAAAAATGAGGACAGAGAGAAACAAAAGAATCAGCCTCAGTGCTTTTCTGAGTGTTTGTCGGCCTCTAGTGATCACAGCATGCCATTACATTAATAATAGGAGAACCCAATAATAATAATAATAATAATAAAAAGGCAGACTTCTGAAGCACAATCTATCTATCTATCTATCTATCTATCTATCTATCTATCCAATGTTATTACACAAGTTAGCGTTCTTCTTAGCCTTTCAATATGTACAGTACTGTACTGCTTATAAGTTATAGTGTTTATACGTTTATTTATAAATAGTGGTCAGGTTTTTTCAGGTCTTACATACACTTGAATGTTTGGGGTGCTAGTATACAGCCAAATTTGGATATTAAGGGTATATAAATTATTATTATTATTATTATCATTATTATTATTATTATCATTACTTTATTATCATTAAATACAGCAGTGTCCTAAGGTAATGTAATGTACAAATACAGACCAAAACTGAACCATAAGAAGATAAGAATATAAACAGGCTTAATTATCACCCTCATGGGAAAAGGTTAAAAGGTTAAAAGATGTTCAACCATCAACAATACAAATTAAAAAAATTATTAGAGATTAGTAAAGATGCCATGTGCAGTTCAATTTCCACCTAATGCCCAAAACCCAGCTCATATACACAGTGCCGGTCCCAAGCCTAGATAAAATAGGAGGGTTGCATCAGGAAGAACATCTGGTGTAAAACCTGTAAGTTGTGTGTGCAGATTGGACGGTCCACCGTGGTGACTCCTAGACGGGAACAGCCGAATGACTAACAACAGCATTACACTGCTTTTAGATTTGACTTTGATTAATTAAAACATGAATACTTTACACTAAGATGCGATCATTAATCATCACAGTCCCATTACGGCTCAATGTACGACCTGCACACTCGTAAAGGCTGAACACAGAACACAAAGAAACACACAAACCAAACAGATCAATCCAAACTTATCATAAATTGTGTAAGTATACACTTACCGGCCACTTTAATAGCAACATGTACAGCTGTTTATCCTTGCAAATCATCCAATAGTCATACAGTTTCCAGTCAAGAGCTTTAGATAATGTTCACATGATAGATCAGAATGAGGAGCCTCAATCAACTTGGCAATGATGAACATGGCACTGTGGTTGGAGCCAGTGTTTCAGAAATCTGCAAGAAATTTCATTGAGTCTCTAGAGTTTACAGAAATACCGAGAGTGAGTCCTGCAAATGACTTGATGAGAGTTTAAAGAAGAAAAGATAGAGCTGACGGACACAATAATTTAAATAATCACACTTTACAACTGTGGTGAGCAGAAAAGTATCTTAGAACATCAGAGGGCCATGTCAGATTCCTCTCCTGTCAGCAAAGATGAAGATTTTGAATCTGAATCTTAAACTGAAACTAGAGTGGACAGACACACACACACACACACACACACACACACACGAGGACACAGACTCAGACACAGGAGGCGAGAAGTAGGGCCAGAAGATAAGATGGGGAACTTGGAGATGAGACGAGGAGCCAGGATATGAGATGATACACGGACGTAGCACAAAGCTCAAAGACAGACGCTGTGTGCGGGGAAGTGAGGTTTATTTAAGGTGTGGTGCTAATGTGAATCAGGTGTGTGCTCAGGACTCGGGTGATTGGGAACGGAGATTGCGATCTCCGCAATTTGCTGGCATGGCGTCAGTGAGGTCGGCTGTCGTCACGACTGCTCCGACCACCTTTTCTTTGTTTTTGTTCTTTAAGTTAGTTTACAGCGTTTTAAATTACCACCATGGAGTACATTAGTTATGATAGAGACACTCTTGTTTCTATTGGTATACAATGTACTCACAATTCGACGTTTTTAACTCCGGATCCGAGCTGGCCGAGTGAGATCCTGAGGGACAACAAAGGACGCGACGCGAAGCGGCGGCCCCGAGGGAAACGAGCCGGCGTCAGGAACAGGCTGAGAGCCCGTGCACACCGCACACCTCTGCCTAGCATCCTGCTTGCCAACGTCCAGTCACTGGAAAACAAGCTCGATGACCTCAGGGCCAGGATAAAGTTCCAGAGAGACATTCGGGACTGCAATCTCCTCTGCTTCACCGAGACATGGCTGAACCCAGCAGTGCCAGACCACGCCATCCAGTCGGCCGAGTTCTTCTCGGTTGACCGCATGGACAGGACACGGGACTCGAGGAAGTCAAGGGGAGGCGGTGTGTGTTTAATGCTGAACAGCAGCTGGTGCAACAGCGCGAGCATTGTCTCACACGCTCCTGCACACCAAATCTGGAAATACTGTCCATCATGTGTCGTCCTTTTTATCTACCTCGGGAGTTTACATCGGACACGGACACTGCCTTATGCGAGCTGCATGAGGCACTCACACAGCACCAAACACAACACCGGGCCGAACTTTTATCAGCATATCACTTGCCCCACCAGGGGCGAAAGGACACTGGACCACTGCTATACAACGGTCAAGGACGGCTACAAGGCACAATCTTGTCCACCGTTTGGTAAATCCGACCACGCCGCCATCTTCCTCATGCCAAAATACAAACAAAGGCTAAAACAGGAAGTTCCGTTTTGAGGGAGGTCGCGCGCTGGACGGACCAATCGGTGGCCACGTTACAGGAAGCACTCGATGAGGCAGACTGGGACATGTTCAGAAACAGCTCCGATGATGACGTCAGCGTGTTTACGGAAGCGGTTGTGGGATTCATCGGCAAACTAGCGGATGATACCGTAGAAAAAAAGACTATTAAAACTTTTCTCAAAAATAAAATGGTGGATAAAACCATCCGTGACGCTCTGAGATCTCGCACCGCTGCCTACAACAGCGGGACTACGGGACTAGCGTTAGGGGACATGGAACCATACAAGGCTGCATCATATAACGTCCGGAAGGCGATGAAAGAGGCAAAGCAGCGCTACAGGAGGAAACTAGAGTCACAACTCCAACAGAGTGACTCCAGGAGCCTGTGGCAGGGACTAAGGACAATAACGGATTATAAAGCAACAACATCCGGTATGACGCGACTCTGGCAGACGAGCTGAACACTTTCTATGATCACTTCGAGGCTGCAGCTAAAGACGCTAGCGATGCTAATGCTAGCGGCGCTAACGGATGCATACAGGAAGACACTGCCAACACCAGAACCGCGTTCATTATCACCATGTATGACGTGAGGAGAGCCTTCAAGAGAGTGAACACCAGGAAAGCAGCAGGACCAGACGGCATCTCAGGCCGTATCCTCAGAGCCTGTGCAGACCAGCTAGCACCTGTGTTCACTAAGATATTCAACATCTCTTTATCTCAGTCGGTGAACCTCATCCTGCTTCACTCAGTGACTATCACCCTGTAGCCCTCACCTCAGTAGTGATGAAGTGCTTTAAATGCCTGGTCAATGACTTCATCATTTCTTCACTACCCGACACACTGGACCCACTACAGTTCGCTTACCGTCCAAATCGTTCCACAGACGATGCCATCTCTCATCTCCTCCACACATCACTCACTCACCTGGACACTAGAAGGGGGAATTATGTTAAAATGCTCTTCATTGACTACAGCTCTGCATTTAATACCATAATTCCCTCCACACTCACCACCAAGCTGGAGCACCTGGGATTCAGCTCATCTATGTGTCAGTGGATCTCCAACTTCCTAACTGGCAGACCACAGGCAGTAAGGATGGGCGGACACGTCTCAGCCTCCATCACTCTCAGCACTGGAGCCCCCCAGTGTTGTGTTCTGAGCCCCCTGCTGTACTCTTTGTACACATATGACTGTGTAACGTTCGGATTTTATTTAAACCACTAGTTACTATGCAACGGGGTCGAGAATCCAAATATGGGCTTGTAAACAGCACTTCCGGTATTGCACAACCGAGGCGGGACAATATAAGACGCGACACAAAAACAATTACTAAACCAGACCAAAGTGTATTATACAAAACAAACCAACAAATAAACAAACAGGGTGCACCACAAACCAATATATACAAAATATATACAAATATAAACAGTGTGTGTGTCGTATGCGGGTGTGTGTGCGTGTATGATAGTCCAGAGTCAATGATATTGTTGTGTGTGAAATGGTGTACGGGAGAGATGGCTCGGCCTCACCGGTATATGATAGTAAACTCGAGAGCTCGAGGAAACGGAATGAAATGGGTATTGTAGTGAGTCCAAGGGAAAGTAATCCACGGCAAACCACCAACAATCGCTCTGTGTCTATTCCACATGCAGCGCGCTGTCTTCATCTCTCCGTGTCGGGTCGCTTGCCGGTTCTGGTTTTATACCGGCACACGTGACCCGACAGCACTTCCGGGATCTTTCACGCTGCGATCGCGCATGCTCGCAAGAGCTTAACCCTGGAACCAACACTTGTCTATTAGGACAATTAAAACCATATAGGGCCTATTTCATTGTGCAGGTGAGCAGCATTAGCTCCTTAATCCTTTCCCTGCTATTTAAAATGCCCCTTTATGTGGCCGCGCTACATAGACCCCAGCTCCAAGCCTCCGGCGTCTGAGGAGAACGTCCATAAAAGCGCTTCAGTTTCACCACATTCAATACATAATTTTTTTGTGGATTGCCCCAAGACACTGTGTAATTAATTGGTCCTTTTCTGTTTTTTATTTCTGCTGGTCCCTTCCACTTTGGCGCTAGCTGTGCAGAAAATCTCTTTGCCGGGGAGGAGAGTGAGCGAGTTTTTATCCCTAACAGTTCTCCCAGGTAAAAGTGCGCTTCTTTCCTCCGGGTATTCTGATATCTGGCTTGTTGGGCTTTCGAATGTTTTACTCTGTGTTTCACTTCCTCTGTGATGAATCTGTGTCTGTCCAGTGATGAGTAGTTTGTATGAGTGGGTGTTAACGGGATATTGGTGAGCCTTGCTAGTGGTCTGCTAGGTTTAGGGTTTTTTGTTCTGTGTCGTTGACAAATGCTGCATGTTCTCATGTAGTGCCAGAGGTCTTTTCGCACCATCGGCCACCATGCCACATCTAGCAACCTCAGCAGGGTTTTTAGTAGCCCCTGGTGTCCTCCCCTGGGATTGTTGTGGTAGAAATGAAGAAAGGTTTTAATTTACACCTGGGGAACAACCAGCTGGAACTTCTCTCCGCGTTTTACTGGTACCCGGCGATATAATGCCACTTGATGATGCTCGAATGAGACCCTCTGATCTAGTGTGCTTCTTGGATGGTCCGTAAAAAGCAGCTCTAAGATAGTAGGGTCCTCCTGTTGGGCCTGAACTATCTCACATAGGTCGCTGGGTAGGTCGGCGCAACCTTTAGTGTTTGTCACCCCTTTTTAGTGACGGGGGCTCTTGGGTAATGGTATCTGGACCCAGATTTAAACAGTCCTCGCAGTCTTTCTCTACCCTGGAACCTTTCTTCACCAGCTGTTCCACAGTGTTCAGATTTCCTCTTAGACATCCGGCCACTTTTGGGTTGATGTTCTGCAGGATTCGCCCCACTAGTTCTTTCTCAGAGATATTTGGCTTCCACTTTAGACAGAGGGCCCGGTAGTCATAGGCGAAGTCCCTCAGGCGTTGTCCTGGCTGCTGTACCCGGGACCTTAAGTTGACTTCAACTTCCGTGAGGTAGTCCTCAGGTAAAAATGGTGCCATGAATGCCTGTTTAAAAGACTTTCAATCCTTTACCTTGCCTTTCTCTGCCTTCCACCAACTCAGAGCAGGTACTCGTAGAACCGTGCCGAGGGTTCCTAGCAGCTCTGGGCTGGTCAGTGGTCTGATCTTCAGATAATTCTCGGCTTGCTCGAAGAAGGTGATCACATCAGCTGTCGCTGACGCGTCGCCAAAGGCTGGAAACTCCACGCAGATGGGTGGTCAAGCATAAAGAGAAGGAGAAGAGGGTGGGACTGAGGAGGTGGGCTGAGCAGAGGAGTGTACTGGAACACAAGGAGGAACGTTGTAGATATCATGACTGCTAGGGTGCTTTACTTTGGCCGTAGCTGTAGTGATTGAAGTGCTGAGGGAATGTTGATCCTGAGATTGTTGAGATGCAGGGGTGCAGGCCTGTCACCTGTGGCTGGTGGGCGTACTAGTGAGACGCAGTCTATTCATCTGGTTTTCCCAGATAATGTCACGTCGTAGAAAACAGTCAATGATGGCTCTCTCAATTTTCTCGAGAGCCTCCTGGCAGTAGCGCTTCAGCCCTTTCAAGCTCGCGTCCACTGCGTCACGAAGACTGATTTCTCGGTTGATACTGCTGTCTAGGGATTGTCTAAAATCCCGCTCTACTGAGCTCACTTTATCTGTAAGCGCCACCTAATCCACCTTGCATTGATTTAGTTCATTTTGTAGTGTGTGCACCACATCAATATCAGTAACATGAGTAACAACATTATCATCATCATTGTCATCATCATGTCTATCAGATATATAGAGAGAACTAATCAATGAAGCTATTCCAACTGTAGGGTTACGGCATGTTAAAAATGCCTCATCCACATCATCCAGCACATAACTATCAACAGCAAAGTCGGCTTGGCTACCACTAGCATTAGCATTATTAGCGTCCATTTTGTTCAGCCACGCCACACAACACCGGAAAATACCCCAAAAATACAGATTTTCCGGGCCACCACTATGTAATCCATGAAAAAACCACCAACAATCTCTCTGTCTGTATTCCACATGCATCGCGCTGTCTTCATCTCTCTGTGTCGCTGCGATCGCGCATGCTCGCGAGAACTTAACCCTGTGACCAACACTTGTCTATTAGGACAATTAAAACCATATAGGGCCTATTTCATTGTGCAGGTAAGCAGCATTAGCTCCTAAATCCTTTCCCTGCTATTTAAAATGCCACTTCATCATTTTCTTACAACTGGTTCTAAACTGGTTAGGACAAAATTCTAACCATAAGACAACAAGAAACTGCTATATGAAGTCAGATGTTTCCATCATCTCAGGCAGAGATGATTTTCTTTCCTCTCATTCTAAATTAAAGTTTGAGAAGGGCATTACAGTCCTCTGTGGTAGTTTCTCTCTAATAATTCTTTAGATACAATAGATTCAGTACTCTGTAAACAGATGAGCTGGCATGTGGTTATTGGTGGGTTTCAGATCATTTTTGATGTCAGACATTTCTAACTTATTTTATTTAATAATATATAATAATAATAATAAGTTCTTTAGTCTGACTTAAGGTCAGCAAAATGTTACTAATTAAATGCATTTTATCTTTTAATCTTTTGCACCTGCTCTCCTCCATCACATTGACTTCACACGATTCACGACAAATGATACATTTCATATTTTAGTTAAAATGTAATGCTTCGTTATAATCTTCTGTTTTTACAGTCATCTGGTTTATCTGCACTTCTCCACAGCTCTTGTTATTTCAGACTTTTTTTGATTTAGTTGATTAAGTTCCCTTTTTGTGCCTAAAACAGCACTGAGGCAGATCAGAGCAGATGGATCAGTGATACCTAGAAGCTCATGACCCTGTCTTATCCCATAAGAGTTGCTCTGACCCAGTCATCTAGACATCACAGTTTAGTCTGTGTTATAATTACTCAGATCCTTACACTTGCACGTCACTTCACCTGTCACTGGGTTTAATGTGAGTCCTGATTAGCATGTAGTGTATTTAGTAAATGTAAATAGTGTCTATAGTGTGTATAGTGGGTGCGTAGTACAGTATATAGTGTGTGTTTGTCCTAGAGAGAGGGAGGGGGCGGGGCTGAGCTGTATATAAGTTTGGCTCAGTGCACTCTATTACACTTTCCAGCACTCACTCTTGAGTCATCATGGGAACCAGTATGCTCGGACTTCTAGGAGTTTCTTTGTTCATTTTGCGGACAAACGCATCTCTTAATGTGCCTGATTTAGATGTGAAAAAGGTAACAACAATTCAATAATATCAATACTCATTTAAAACTAAATATAATGCTGAAGAATTATTATGCTATTAAAGAGATTCTGCTTAACAATTTTTAATTTGATTTGTATAGAGCTTTAAACAATAGTCATTCTCATAAAGCAGCTTGACATAATTAAAATAAAATTATAGAAGATTGTATGAAAATGTGTATGAATCAGAATGAACAGATCGTCCATGATGAATAAGCTGAGGGCGACGGTGCTAAGCGGAAAAACACCCTGAGATGGCAACAGGAAGAAACCTTGAGAGGAATCAGACTCAACAGGAAACCCATCCTCATCTGTGTGATAACGGATAGCAGGAATTGATCTGCAGTCATACTGTGTGTTAGGGGGCTGGAAGTTCAGTATAACAGGAGATGTGTTTAAGTTCATATGGGGTGTAGTTTATTAATGGAGGCTCAGGTAGACTGTAGGAAACTCCAGTCCTGAACTATCGAGCAACTGCAGTCACAAGTCCTCCCAGAACAGCTGTCTGCATCAGCCGAGGACAGGACCGTCTTAATGGTAAAGTGGAACTGTCCCCAGTCACCCCACCCATCCCAAACAGATAACACGGGGCTCCATGTGACGAGAACCAGAAGCGGGACACTAGGACGAGGCAGATGCGTCCAAAGGCCCAGGGGGCCTGGATGAACTGGCAGCTCAGAAGAGACATGTGTATCTCGACAATCACTTTGGAACGTCATCTTTAAAAGACTGGGATGTTCAGGGAGAGTAAGATCCATAGTCAGTGGCAGTACAAGGAACAAAAAGAGTTAAAGACACAGAGCAAGGCAAGATAACATTGGGGAAGGAAGCATTTGTCAGGTCAAGAAGTCAGGAAGATAAGGGAGGATAAAACCTACAATTCCCACCACTGTAAAAGAACAAAGAAGAAGACTAAATAGATGTATGCTTTACTAAGCACTGCTCCTGGGGTTACGCTCAAGAGCATAAACAGAGGGGCAACAGGGATCAGAAATAAAGCTCTTTAATTTAGAAACAGAAGAGGAGAAAAGTAAAAGTCAGAGGAAGTCACTCGGGGAGGGGGCTGTGAAGCAGTTTAGAGGATAGCTTTGAAAAATCAAAGACATGAGATGATCCACTTGAGGCAATGGGTAAGAGTTAAACTGGGCTCGTCCCCTAAGCTTTTGTCTCTGTCTGACTTTGGCCTTGATGCCTAGTTTGCCTCTGTGATCCTGTTTGCCCCTTACCTAAGAATTTGTTTGTTTTAGACCTTGAGGTTACCTGTTGTACTGTTTTTCTTTTTTTATTTTCCCACTTTTTGCCCTTAGTTGGCAGGAAGGTGGTACCTGTTAGGTACAGCCTTTGGTGCAGGATGGATAGAAAATCCGACATGGACGGAGATGGTTTCTAAGCACTTAGTGATGCCCGCCGCTAATGGAGACCTGCAAGTGGACAGCTTACTCATGACGTGAGAGACAGACAGTAAAACCACACAGTAAAAACACATTAGACACATGTTTAGTGTGTGTGTGTGTGTGTGTGTGTGTGTGTGTGTAGGACCAATGGCCCTCAAACCGTAGTCTGTACCTGGATGTCTCATTTGTTGAAGAGAACCAAAACTCCAGGAATATTTAGCTTTCGTAGCTTGGGTAAGTCTGAAACACACAGCAGACATGACTTTATAAAAGTGTATATGCAAATACATATAGTATATTGATTGTAATGTTGGTATAATTGGTGTTTACACACGCTATCCTCACTACGTGTTCCCTCATAGTACCACTCTGTGTCTTTGGTTGGAGTCCAGTAAGTTGCATCACTCCACTCTCACTCATCCCCAACTCACTCCCTGTATACTTCCTGGTCCTTTAAAGCCGACTTTCCAGTCCAGTCTTTTCCAAAGCACCATGAAATGCTTCCCTTCCTGATCTGTGACTCAAATCAAATTCAAATTTAATTTGTCACATACACAGTCATACACAGTACGAAATGTAGTGAAATGCTTACACGACCGCCAGTGACCTTAAAAAGAGAATTAAAACTTATAAGTAATAAATATCAATAGAAGAAATATGATAGAAAATTTAAATAAAAATTTAACTAGAAAAAATAGAACCTGAAAATAGAAATATACTGTACACATAGAACTATAATGGTGTGCAAGTATGCATAGAAAAAGTGACTTTGTGCAATGGTTATTAAAGTGTCTTTGTGCAATGGTCCAGAATGTAAACGTAAACATGTAGTGTAGATGTGATGTGTGTGGAGTTGTCCATAGTGTCCATGGATGTATAAAGATTGATTGATTGATTGTGAGAATTGTGAAAATATTGTGTTAGTTTTGCCTAGTGGTGTGGTTGAGAGACCTTATTGCCTGCGGGAAGAAGCTCCTCCTCAGTCTCTCTGTGTTGGCCCTCAGGGAGCGGAATCGCTTCCCAGACCGCAACAGAGTAAACAGTCCATTGTTGGGATGGCTGAGGTCCTTCATGACCTTCCTGGCCTTGGTCCAGCACCGCTTGGTGTAGATTGAGTGCAGGTCAGGGAGCTCGATGCGGATGATGCGCTCAGCTGATCGCACCACCCTCTGTAGAGCTCGTCTGTCCTGCATGGTGCTGTTCCCGAACCAGGTCGTGATGTTTCCCGTCAGGATGCTCTCTATGGTGCAGGAGTAGAAATTCCTGAGCACCTTGGAGGGCAGTCTAAAGTCTCTCAAGCGTCTGAGGTGGTACAGACGCTGCCGGGCCTTTTTTACCACGGTGTTGATGTGACAGGACCATGTCAGGTCCTGCGTGATGTGAACACCAAGGTATCTGAAGCTGTCCACTCTCTCCACTGGGCTCCTGTTGATGATGGGGGTCTGGTAGTTCCTCACCTGCTTTGTACTGAAGTCCACTATCAGCTCCTTTGTCTTGCTGACGTTCAGGAGGAGATTGTTCCTCTGGCACCAGTTCTCCAGATTTCCAACCTCCTCCAGGTAGGCCGTCTCATCGTTGTTGGTGATCAGGCCCACCACGACAGTGTCGTCAGCAAACTTGATGACGGTGGTGTAGCTGGTAGTGGCCACGCAGTCAGAGGTGTACAGAGAGTACAGCAGAGGGCTTAGAACACAACCCTGGGGGGCTCCAGTACTGAGAGTGATGGAGGCTGAGACATGGCCGCCCATCCTTACTGCCTGTGGTCTGCCAGTCAGAAAATTGGAGATCCACTGACACATGGATGAGCTGAGTCCCAGGTGCTCCAGCTTGGTGGTGAGTGTGGAGGGAATTATGGTATTAAATGCAGAGCTGTAGTCGATGAAGAGCATTTTCACATAATTCCCCCTCCGAGTGTCCAGGTGAGTGAGAGATGTATGGAGGAGATGTGAGATTGCATCGTCCGTGGAACGGTTTGGACGGTATGCAAACTGTAGTGGGTCCAGTGTGTCTGGTAGTGAAGAAATGATGAAGTCTCTGACCAGGCGTTCAAAGCACTTCATCACTACTGAAGTGAGGGCTACAGGGCGATAATCATTGAGGGAAGCAGGATGAGGTTTCTTTGGGACAGGAACAATAATGGACTCTTTGAAGCATGTGGGGATCACCGACTGAGATAAAGAGATGTTGAATATCTCAGTAAACACAGGTGCTAGCTGGTCTGCGCAGGCTCTGAGGATACGGCCTGAGATGCCGTCTGGTCCTGCTGCTTTCCTGGTGTTCACTCTCTTGAAGGCTCTCCTCACGTCATGCTCGGTGATGATGAACGCGCTTCCGGTGCTGGCAGTAACTTCCTGTCTGCAGCCGTTAGCGCCGCTAGCATTAGCATCGCTAGCGTCTTTAGCTGCAGCCTCGAAGCGAGCATAGAAAGTGTTCAGCTCATCTGCCAGAGTCACGTCTGTGTTTATCATACCAGATGTTGATGCTTTATAATCAGTAATTGTTCTTAATCCCTGCCACAGGCTCCTAGAGTCACTCTGTTGGAGCTGTGACTCTAGTTTCCTCCCGTAGCGCTGCTTCGCCTCTTTCACCGCCTTCCGGATGCTGTATGACGCAGCCTTGTACGGTTCCATCTCACCCGACGCAAGCCCCGCGTTATAGGCAGCAGTGCGAGATCTCTGAGCGTCGCAGATGGTTTTATTCACCCACGGCATCCGATTGGGAAACGTTCTTATAGTCGTATCATCCGCTAGTTTCCCAATGAATCCCACAACCGCTTCCGTAAACACGCTGACGTCATCATCGGAGCTGTTTCTGAACATGTCCCATCAAGTGCGTCCTGTAACGCCGCCACTGATTGGTCCATCCAGCACGCAACCTCCCTCTGAACCAGAACTTTCTGTTTCAGCCTTTGTTTGTATTTTGGCATGAGGAAGATGGCGGCGTGGTCGGATTTACCAAACGGAAAGCGAGATTGTGCCTTGTAGCCGTCCTTAACCGTTGTATACCAGTGGTCCAGTGTCCTTTCGCCCCTGGTGGGGCAGGTGATGTGCTGATAAAAGTTCGGCGCTGCACGTTTGAGGTTGGCACTGTTAAAGTCCCCCGCCACAATAAGCGCAGCGTCCCGGTGTTGTGTTTGGTGCTGTGTGAGTGCCTCATGCAGCTCGCATAAGGCAGTGTCCATGTCCGCTTGTGGTGGAATATAAACGACACTGATTATGACCGATGTGAACTCCCGAGGAAGGTAAAAAGGACGACACATGATGGACAGTAGCTCCAGATTTGGTGTGCAGGAGCGTGTGAGAGGAACAACGCTCGCGCTGTTGCACCAGCTGCTGTTCACCATTAAACACACGCCGCCTCCCCTTGACTTCCCCGAGTCCCGTGTCCTGTCCATGCGGTGAACCGAGAAGAACTCGGCCGGCTGGATGGCGTGGTCCGGCACCGCTGGGTTCAGCCATGTCTCGGTGAAGCAGAGGAGATTGCAGTCCCGAATGTCTCTCTGGAACTTTATCCTGGCCCTGAGGTCATCGAGCTTGTTCTCCAGTGACTGGACGTTGGCGAGCAGGATGCTAGGCAGAGGTGTGCGGTGTGCACGGGCTCTCAGCCTGTTCCTGACGCCGGCTCGTTTCCCTCGAGGCCGCCGCTTCGCGTCGCGTCCTTTGTTTTCCCTCAGGATCTCACTCGGCCAGCTCAGATCCGGACTTAAAAACGTCGAATTGTGAGTACATTGTATACCAATAGAAACAAGAGTGTCTCTATCATAACTAATGTACTCCATGGTGATAATTTGACTGGTTTTAAAACGGTAAAAACTAACTTAAAGAACAAAAACAAAGAAAATCTGGTCGGAGCAGTCGTGACGGCAGCCGACCTCACCGGCGCCATCTTGAAGTCCTCACAATTCTAAAAGACGTTTAACATTGCTTTCTCCTCTCCCTAGTTCTTTAAGCTGTGCTACCATATACAGCCTCTTCTGCATATATTTCCTGCACAAGAGCAGTATATGCTCAACAGTCTAACTTTCATTGCATACCTCACAGTCTCATCAACGGTTGGGTGTTTACTCATTAAGGTTGCTGTGTTCAATTCTTAGTCCGCTAATTAATACTTTCTCTTTTGGATTTCTCCCTCCTTATCGCATTTACTTTGTCCTGTATTTTCTAGCTAGGTCAGTTGTCTTGTCAACATGTGTATCAACAGTATTAATTCCAAATCAAGCTCAGTAACATGTAATAAAGCATTATTAAGTATAGAAATATGTTATAAATCATTGTTATGTGCAGTAAAGTGTTTTGGTAGATAATGTCTGCTGTCTCTCTCTCTCTCTCTCTCTCTGTGGTATAAAGCATTGTTAAAGACATTAATTTGTTATAAGGCATTGCTAAGCATAGTGGTGTATTATAAAGCATTATTATGCACATTAACATGGTATAATGTATTATTAAGCACATTGATATGTCACATTGCTGTGTTTCTCCCTCAGACGAGCAGACATTTATTGAAGTCAGTTTTATGGACGTGAAGTACGGGGAGTATTTTATCACCCACCGCAAAATGACCATGAATGAAAATGTCACCTTCAGCATCAGGCTCTTCAGTCAGTCACCAACTATTTATGTGGATTTTATTGCTTTATGTTAATGACATTATACTCATACTGAAATAGGGCTATATTTTTATTAAATATAATATATTTATTTATTGTTTATTAATTTTAATTGATGTTAACATTTGCAGACAGAGGGGATGCACTGATATGATCATTTATAATTCAGTGTTTAATATTTTCTTACATAAAATTGAATTTGACTTTGTGTGTGTGTGTGTGTGTGTGTGTGTTTGAGACAGCCCGTAAGCCTGAGGTGAGTCTGAAAGTTAAAAATAAGCTCAATCAGGTTGCTCTGAAGCAGAATCCCACCCCAGTGAAAATCATCTTCCTCCCTTACCAGGGTACGACACTATAGCGAACACAATGAGACACACACTAATTTAGGACATGGCAGAAGCACAATTTATGATGATCCACATCTATTGTTGTCATTAATAGAGTCAAGATTTTGATAAACTCTCTAATTTTTTTTAGGTCAATGCAACTGGTGAACTGAATCTGACCTCAGACCCCTACAGAAAACATCACTATGGCTGCACACATGAATTACACTCGACCTTCTGTTCAGGGTTTCAGCTTCTGTTATCTACAGCAGGAGTTTAAATGTGTCAATTAATCTACTGCTTTAAGCAATAAAACATGATTTACTGTCTGTTTCTGGTCCTTTGCCTTATTATTAAAATCATTCTGCTTAATACTAAAATCATATGACAGCATTAGGGGGTGTGTTTGCTGGCTTTAATGCTAAATAGCCCTATAACTATAGGCTTAGATCATTCTCTCAAGGATTAATAAGCCGCAGCTCATTAAGAGCTGCATGTGATAGCAGATTAAGAATTTAAATTAAATATAGGCGTTTCTTCTTTGCATCAAATTTAGGAAAAACTAAACATTAACACAGTGAGCCTTTAGATTTGATCATGTACAGTATAATAATAGTGTAGCCAGAAAACAGACTCTGGTCCCGAAAAAGTGGGCGTGCCACAGTTATTGTCAGATTATTGTGCAAAAACTATACAATAAATCTATATAAGCTACATAACCTTTATAAAACTTTACTTTTATTTAAGTGCACTCAGAACTTAAACAAAGAATATAAGCAAACAGGGTGCGCTGTTCTCTATTGGTTTCTGTGAATTTTAGTGTGTCTAAAAAGGATCCAAAACTCTGTGTATACTTGTCTCACATACGTGAAAAAATATACTTATTGAAAGTGAAATATCTGCTTTTATATAAACTAATGAAAAACAAATTCCAGATGATGTACTTCGTATGAAACGTGAATTATAGGCACATCCACTGCTGCGGAAACAACGAGATGACATGATTACCTTCATCACTACAGCTAAAACAATAATTTATTAATTAATTATTAAAATGGTCAGAGTCAGTCTCGTTGCTGTTTTCCCCAACGCATTTATAATCATTAGACTACTTCTGCCAGTGTGCAATGGAAAAATTCATGCATGCGGTTGAGCGTTGATTGAACTAAGTAGAAAATTAAAGAGGAGGATCACGATGCCGGCTCAACATTTCTTCTCTCTTTTTCTCTCTCTCTCTCTTTTACTACACATGTCTCTCCTGAGCTTCCAGTGGTCCAGACCCCTCTGCCCTCTCGACCTGTCTGACTCGTACTGGTGTCCCGCTTCTGGTTAGAGATCTCATCACATGGACAGGTGTAGGTGCATCCATGTGATGAGATCTTGACAAAGAGACAGGGAGAGGGTAAGAGAGAGAGGGAGAGAGAGAGGAGTATGAAGAGAAGAGGAAAGAGCAGAAGAAAACGAGAGATAGCAGTTAGGTATGGTCACAGTCACACAATGTAAAGTGTGAATGTATATTAACTGTAAAGTGCAAGCAGAGACTCCAGCAGGACTAACTATGACATCATAACTAAAAGGAAGAGCCAGAAGGAAACAAAGACATGAGGGGGAACTGGGATGTAAAGCGACCAATCACCTCACCGTCAGCAAACCTGAGTGATCAATGAGAGTGAGGAAGACAGCATCCAAACATACCAGTTCACCATAATACTCTACGTCCATGAGTCCCCCAGATCTGCTCCTTTACCTAAGGCAAATCTATTTATAAAAATGCTTGGCTAAATAAATAGGTTTTTAGCCTGGACTTAAACACTGAGACTGTGTCTGAGTCCCGAACATTAATTGGAACACTATTTCATAACTTTGGAGCTTTGTAAGAAAAAGCTCCGCCCCCAGCTGTAGTTTTCATAATACATGGTACTGACAAGCAGCCTGCATCCTTTAATCAAAGAAGGCGTGGCGGATCGTAAGACACTAGCAGGTCGCTCAGGTACTGCGGCGCGAGACCATTTAATGCTTTATATTTGAAGAGTGGTATTTTAAAATGAACTATTATTAAATAAATTACTTTTTTTTTGCATCGTTTAGTGAAAATATATTCTTTATCTTGGCAATATTTCTGGGGTAAAAGAATGCTTTCCTGGTAATATTATCTACATGTGCTTCAAATGAAAGGCAGGGGTCTAAAATCACACCGTGGCCTTTAATGTTGCACTTGATAGAACAGAAAGGCCTTTTAAAGTTACAATGTGATCCGAAAGCTTGCTTTTAGCTGTTTGTGGTTCTATGACTAAAGCGTCTGTTTTTCAGGATCAAGCAGAGGGAAGTTAATTAACATCCAATCTCTTATGTCCTGCACACATTGCTCAACTTTAGTAAGTTGTTTTTTCTCATTTGGTTTTGCTGAGACGTATAACTGTGTGTCATCAGCATAACAATAATTACTAATACCTTGCTTGCGAATTATGTTGCCCAGGGGATGCATGTAAAGAGGAAAAAGCAGTGCGCCTAAAATGAAACCCCGTATAACACCAAACTCTACTTGAGAACTGTAAGGGACCACCGCCAGAGGTCGCTGTTTTTCAGTTGTAGTTTTTGTTGGCTGACTCAGTTTCCCAGAAGGCACCTCGTCAGGTGATGCGAGTGCACACCTGAGCCGAGGTAGCCATTAATCCATCTATAAATAGAGGTTTAGTTTGGGAAACTGGGTCGAGCATTATTAGTTTAACTACTGTCATTTGTTTTGTTCTTGTTGGGTTGACTTGGGCTCTCATATTGGCAATGTGTTCTGTATGTCTGTGTTTGTGGAGCTGATGCAGTCATGTCTTGTGGGTTGTGAGTATTGTGGTGTTGTCGCCCTGTTTCTTGTGTGTTTAGCTAGAGCCAAGTAAGTAACTAGGTGTGTGTTTGGCTAGGAGTGTGTTTAGCTAAAATCTATGTTGAGCTAACTAGCATGCTTCTAGCCATAGCCCTTTTGTGTTTTTAGCTGTGCTGTTTTTCCTGCCTCCCTAGTGTTCCAGTGAGCCTAACCACTGTGTCCCCTGTCTGTTTCTGTGCCCCAATTCCCTAGTGTGTGTTAAGCTATTAGGTAAGTCCTTAGTGCATGTTGAGGCTAAAGACATGCTTAGCTAGGCGAATGTGTAGCTGACTGCCATGGTTAAGTACTGCTTAACCATGTTCAGCTAAAAGCCTTGCCTAGCTGATTGCCATGTCTTTAGCCCTAGTCCCCTCTCTCTTTGTCCCTAGTCTCCTGTCTCGTCGGGCATCTTGTTGTGTCTAGTTTCAGCTCCATGTGGAGTTTGTGTGTCCTGTTACGTGTAAGGCATCCGTCTGCCTGTGTTTCGCCACAGGACGTGTTGGGCACCCTTTAGCCTGTGTTTCACTACAAATCTCAAACCTATTGTAACAGGTATTAGTGCCCCTTTGTCTGTGTCCTGCCAGAGAGCCCATGCTTAACCCCACTCTAAGTATTGTTTGAGTTTGTTTGTTCTGTGTCTATTATTGTGATAGCTCTTATTAAAAGACTTTTTGTTAAAATTCCCTCTGCCTTTATGCCTGCTCTCTCCGCCCACGGCGATTAACATCTGCCAATACACCCCAGTTGTGACAAGAACATGCAGAATGGTCAGTCAAATAGGATCTAGCCACAAGAGGGAAGTTCCTTTAATTCCTACTACATTTCTAATCTGAAGAAGAATACTGTCAAAAGTTGCACTGCGGTTGAGTAACAAGTATAATGTCGCAATCCTAATCAGAGGCTAATAGAATGTCATTTACTACTTTTACAAGTGCTGTCTCTGTGCTGTAATGAGGCCTAAATCCTGACTGATAGTTTGTTTATGCTATTTCTATGTAGATATGAACATAGCTGATGTGCTACTACCTTTTCCAGTATCTTAGAGATAAAGGGGAGGTTTGATATCGGCCTATAATTGGTCAGGTTTCTTACTAGGCGGTATTATAAACGCTAATTTAAAAGTTTTGGGAACATACACACTGCTGCGTGAAGAGTTTATTATTTTCAACAAGGGTTTTGTTATTGCTGGTACTATTTGCTTGAGAAGATGTGTTGGTATAGGATCTAATTTACAGGTTGACGTTTTTGAAGGAGAGATGAGTGAAATTACACTCAACAAAAATATAAACGCAACACCTTTTGTTTCTGCTCTGATTTTTCATGAGATGGACTTAAAGATCTAAAATTCATTCCAGATACACAATATTACCATTTCTCTAAAACATTGTTCACAAATCAGTCTAAATATGTGATAGTGAGCACTTCTGCTTTGCTGAGATAATCCATCCCACCTCACAGGTGTGTTGCATCAAGATGCTGATACTGCCCACAATAAAAGGCCACCCTGGAATGTACAGTTTTTTGCTTTATTGGGGGTCTGGGGACTCAGAACTGGTCAGTATCTGGTGTGACCACCATTTTCCTCATGCAGTGCAACACATCATCTTCGCATAGAGTTTATCAGATTGTCAATTGTGGCCTGTGGAATGTTGGTCCACTCCTCTTCAATGGCTGTGCGAAGTTGTTGGATATTAGTGGGAACTGGTACATTTTGCCATTTGTGGATAATGGCTCTCACTGTGGTTCGCTGGAGTCCCAAAGCTTTAGAAATGCCTTTATAACCTTTACCAGACTGATAGATCTCAATTACTTTTGTTCTCATTTGTTACTGAATTTCTTTGGATCTTGGCATGATGTCTAGCTTTTGAGGTGCTTTTTGTCTACTTTTCTGTGTCAGGTAGCTCCTATTTAAGTGATGTCTTGATTGAAACAGGTGTGTCAGTAATCAGGCCTGGGGGTGACTACAGAAATTAAAGTCAGGTGTGATAAACCACTGTTAAGTTATTTTTTAACAAGGGGGGCAATCACTTTTTCACACAGGGCCATGTAGGTTTGGATTTTTTTTCTCCCTAAATAATAAAAACCATCATTTAAAAACTGCATTTTGTGTTTACTTGTGTTATCTTTGACTAATAGTTAAATGTGTTTGATGATCAGAAACATTTTGTGTGACAAACATGCAAAAGAATAAGAAATCAGGAAGGGGGCAAATAGTTTTTCACACCACTGTGTGTGTATGTGTATATATATACACACACACACAAACCGGATTCCAAAAAAGTTGGGACACTATACAAATCGTGAATAAAAACTAAGTGCAATGTATGGAGGTGCCAACTTCTATTTTATTCAGAATAGAACATAAATCACGAAACAAAAGTTTAAACTGAGAAAATGTATCATTTTAAGGGAAAAATGTTGATTCAAAAATCCATGGTGTCAACAAATCCCCAAAAAGTTGGGACAAGGCCATTTTCACCACTGTGTGGCATCTCCCTTTCTTCTTACAACACTTAACAGACGTCTGGGGACCGAGGAAACCAGTTTCTCAAGTTTAGAAATAGGAATGCTCTCCCATTCTTGTCTAATACAGGCCTCTAACTGTTCTTTGTCGCATCTTTCTCTTTATGATGCGCCAAATGTTCTCTATAGGTGAAAGATCTGGACTGCAGACTGGCCATTTCAGTACCCGGATCCTTCTCCTATGCAGCCATGATGTTGTGATTGATGCAGAATGTGGTCTGGCATTATCTTGTTGAAAAATGCAGGGTCTTCCCTGAAAGAGTTGACGTCTGGATGGGAGCATATGTTGTTCTAGAACCTGAATATATTTTTCTGCATTGATGGTGCCTTTCCAGACATGCAAGCTGCCCATGCCACACGCACTCATGCAACCCCATACCATCAGAGATACAGGCTTCTGAACTAAGCGTTGATAACAACTTGGGTTGTCCTTGTCCTCTTTGGTCCGGATGACATGGCGCCCAGATTTGCAAAAAGAACTTCAAATCGTGGCTCGTCTGACCACAGAACAGTCTTTCATTTTGCCACACTCGATTTTAAATGATTCCTGGCCCAGTGAAAATGCCTGAGCTTGTGGATCTTGCTTAGATATGGCTTCTTCTTTGCACTGTGGTCACGAACTAACCGGGATGATAAGTCACTTAGCGGTTAGCCCTTTGTAGCGTAGATGGTAAACCCAAACGCGGAAGCAAGCAAGTAGGCAGGATAACCACGTCATTTAGTCTAAGGACTCTCACAAAAGGGGAGCAAGGGAAAAACACAAATTTAATCCGCGTCCTATAAACACACACTCGAATCAGAAAGTAGACCCAAGAAAGTGAGTACTCACAAAATGGCAGACAGACGATCTGAACCGACATCGGGCGAACTCAATGACTAAGTGATGTGAAGCGCCATCTTGTTTCCTTTTATGCGTCCTGTTTTGCGACCGTACTACTTCTGGGTCCTAGTGCTGGTTGCACAGCGGGTGTGTGACAACTGTAGAGTGTCAGCTGGCAACGGCGGATGGCACGGTGGATTGTGTTCACTGACAATGGTTTCTGGAAGTATTCCTGAGCCCATTCTGTGATTTCCTTTACAGCAGTGGTTCTCAAAGTGTGGGGCGCGCCCCACTAGTGGGGAATACAGATATGACAGGTGGGGCGCAATGAACCCTGGCGCAATGCCCTTTAAGATGGCGCCGGTGAGGTCGGCTGCCGTCACGACTGCTCCGACCACCTTTTCTTTGTTTTTGTTCTTTAAGTTAGTTTACAGCGTTTTAAAACTGGCAAAAATACCACCATGGGGTACATTAGTTATGATAGAGACACTCTTGTTTCTATTGGTATACAATGTACTCACAATTCGACGTTTTTAACTCCGGATCCGAGCTGGCCGAGTGAGATCCTGAGGGAGAACAAAGGACGCGACGCGAAGCAGCGGCCTCGAGGGAAACGAGCCGGCGTCAGGAACAGGCTGAGAGCACGTGCACACCGCACACCTCTGCCTAGCATCCTGCTCGCCAACGTCCAGTCACTGGAGAACAAGCTCGATGACCTCAGGGCCAGGATAAAGTTCCAGAGAGACATTCGGGACTGCAATCTCCTCTGCTTCACCGAGACATGGCTGAACCCAGCGGTGCCGGACCACGCCATCCAGCCGGCCGAGTTCTTCTCGGTTCACCGCATGGACAGGACGCGGGACTCGGGGAAGTCAAGGGGAGGCGGCGTGTGTTTAATGGTGAACAGCAGCTGGTGCAACAGCGCGAGCGTTGTTCCTCTCACACGCTCCTGCACACCAAACCTGGAACTACTGTCCATCATGTGTCGTCCTTTTTACCTTCCTCGGGAGTTTACATCGGTCATAATCAGCGCCGTTTATATTCCACCACAAGCGGACACGGACACTGCCTTATGCGAGCTGCATGAGGCACTCACACAGCACCAGACACAACACCTGGACGCTGCGCTTATTGTGGCGGGGGACTTTAATAGTGCCAACCTCAAACGTGCAGCGCCAAATTTTTATCAGCACATCACCTGCCCCACCAGGGGCGAAAGGACACTGGATCATTGCTACACCACAGTCAAGGACGGTTACAAGGCACAATCTTGTCCACCGTTTGGTAAATCCGACCATGCCGCCATCTTCCTCATGCCAAAATACAAACAAAGGCTGAAACAGGAAGTTCCGGTTCAGAGGGAGGTCGCGCGCTGGACGGACCAATCGGTGGCCGCGTTACAGGACGCACTCGATGACGCAGACTGGGACATGTTCAGAAACAGCTCCGATGGTGACGTCAGCGTGTTTACGGAAGCGGTTGTGGGATTCATCGGGAAATTAGCGGACGATACCGTAGAAAAAAAGACTATTAAAACGTTTCCCAACCAGAAGCCGTGGGTGGATAAAACCATCCGCGACGCTCTGAGATCTCGCACTGCTGCCTACAACACGGGACTCGCGTCGGGGGACATGGAACCGTACAAGGCTGCGTCATACAGCGTCCGGAAGGCGGTGAAAGAGGCGAAGCAGCGCTACGGGAGAAAACTAGAGTCACAGCTCCAACAGAGTGACTCTAGGAGCCTGTGGCAGGGACTAAGGACAATAACGGATTATAAAGCACCAACATCCGGTATGATAAACGCAGACGTGTCTCTGGCAGACGAGCTGAACACTTTCTATGCTTGCTTCGAGGCTGCAGCTAAGGACGCTAGCGATGCTAATGCTAGCGGCGCTAACGGCTGCAGACAGGAAGTCACTGGAAGCGCGTTCATCATCACCGAGCATGACGTGAGGAGAGCCTTCAAGAGAGTGAACACCAGGAAAGCAGCAGAACCAGACGGCATCTCAGGCCGTATCCTCAAAGCCTGCGCAGACCAGCTAGCACCTGTGTTCACTGAGATATTTAACATCTCTTTATCTCAGTCGGTGATCCCCACATGCTTCAAAGAGTCCATTATTGTTCCTGTCCCAAAGAAACCTCATCCTGCTTCCCTCAATGATTATCGCCCTGTAGCCCTCACTTCAGTAGTGATGAAGTGCTTTGAACGCCTGGTCAGAGACTTCATCATCTCTTCACTACCAGACACACTCGACCCACTACAGTTTGCTTATCGTCCAAACCGTTCCACGGACGATGCAATCTCTCATCTCCTCCATACATCTCTCACTCACCTGGACACTCGGAGGGGGAATTATGTGAAAATGCTCTTCATCGACTACAGTTCTGCATTTAATACCATAATTCCCTCCACACTTACCACCAAGCTGGAGCACCTGGGACTCAGCTCATCTATATGTCAGTGGATCTCCAACTTCCTAACTGGCAGACCACAGGCAGTAAGGATGGGCGGACATGTCTCAGCCTCCCTCACTCTCAGCACTGGAGCCCCCCAGGGTTGTGTTCTGAGCCCCCTGCTGTACTCTCTGTACACCCACGACTGCGTGGCCACTACCAGCTCCACCACCATCATCAAGTTTGCTGACGACACTGTTGTGGTGGGCCTGATCACGAACAACGATGAGACGGCCTACCTGGAGGAGGTTGGAAATCTGGAGAACTGGTGCCAGAGAAACAATCTCCTCCTGAACGTCAGTAAGACAAAGGAGCTGATAGTGGACTTTAGTACAAAGCAGGTGAGGAACTACCAGACCCACGTCATCAACAGGAGCCCAGTGGAGAGAGTGGACAGCTTCAGATACCTCGGTGTTCACATCACGCAGGACCTGGCATGGTCCTGTCACATCAACACCGTGGTAAAAAAGGCCCGACAGCGTCTCTACCACCTCAGACGCTTGAGAGACTTTAGACTGCCCTCCAAGGTGCTCAGGAACTTCTACTCCTGCACCATCGAGAGCATCCTGACGGGAAATATCACGACCTGGTTCGGGAACAGCACCATGCAGGACAGACGAGCTCTACAGAGGGTGGTGCGATCAGCTGAGCGCATCATCCGCATCGAGCTCCCTGACCTGCAATCGATTTACAGCAAGCGGTGCTTGACCAAGGCCAGGAAGATCGTGAAGGACCTCAGCCACCCCAATAACGGACTGTTTACTCTGTTGCGGTCTGGGAAGCGATTCCGCTCCTTGAAGGCCAACACAGAGAGACTGAGGAGGAGCTTCTTCCCGCAGGCGATAAGGTCTCTCAACCACAACAACACCACTATGCAAAACTACACAATATTTTCATAATTGGTCAAATCTATCAATCTTCTTACATCCATGAACACTATGGACAATTACACGCTCACCTTCCTTCATATATACACTACATGTCGTACGTTACATCCTGGACCATTGCACAAAGACACTTTAATAACCTTGCACACCTACCTTCACAACTACACTACATTTTACAGTTTTACGTTTACATCCTGGACCAGTGCACAAAGACACTTTAATAACCTCTGCACTAAGACACTTTGCTCTATGCATATTTGCACACACCGTACAGTATATTTCAATTTGCACAGTATATTTCTATTTTGTACATCATATTTCTATTTTTATTTCTAGTTCTATTTTTTTTTTCCTAGCACATTTCTATTTTTATTTTTAGTTCTATTTTTCCTAGTTTAATTTAATTTTTTAATTTAATTTCTATCGTATTTCTTTTATTCATATTTATTTCTTATTTGTAAAATTTAACTCTCTTTTAGGGTCAATGGCAGTCGTATAATGCATTTCACTACATTTCGTACTGTGTATGTTTGTGTATGTGACAAATAAAATTTGAATTTGAATTTGAATTTGAACGGGAGAAAATTAGTGGAAAATAATAGGAAAGTACCTATTCTAATTCATGCTTTTCTTTATTGATTTATTTAATCTTTATTTTCTTTATCGGACACCCCAAACTAAATAATGACACACAAAGAAATGGATCATTAATACAAGTAAATTAAAATAACATCAGAGAAAAAGTGGAACCATAGTGCAACAATAACGGTTTAACGTCGGCATGTTAACTGCAGAGGAACAATATATAAGGAAACATTCTGTATTATATATGTAATTTCATTCTTTCCAATGTGTGTGCTAATGTTTCTGTATTTTTGTTAAGCATTAATATTTTATCAGGCAGTACTAGTCTGGCATATAGTCCAGTGTGGCAACAAAGTTGCTTTTTGATCCTTCAGGCGCTGAACAGAAGGGAAGATCAATATCGCTCTACGCTTTTTGTTGCTGTGCGGCATTTTGCGATGATTCCTAAATCATTCATTGCGCCGTAGAGAATAATGGTGTTTATGCTTTTAAACTTGTATAATTTAAGGCGGATGTAGCTTAAAGACAATGTAAAGAGGAAATATATCTGGGTATCTTATTCGCGGGTTTATTTACGCAGCTGTTGAATTCAGAGATACTAACTTTACCGCCGTCACAAACAGGTGTTATGCGCTAAAATCCCTCCCTCCCACGGATTGCCCCCCTACATAATCTCTATTAATTATTATATTAGAACATACATTCAAAGGTTTATTATTATCAAATATATTATTACTATAATAATTAACCCTAGGCACGTGACAGACATATAATTTATATTTTTTCCCCCTATACAACCTTTTTTTTATATTGCTTACTTTATAATTAAATTCATTTGTTATAATTTGTAATTTGTAAACCATAAACCATTTGTAAACCATTCCCCCCTCTTGGTCGGCGTCTGCGAGTGACGTCACTCCCCACACAATCCCGCCCCACAGTATAGACCCGGCCCTGACGCTGATTGACAGGTTTCTGTGTAACGTGTTGGAAATGCAATTGCAAATAGATTAGCGATTGCGTTTGAATTTTGGCCGGCTTGACGCGCGACGCAGAAAAAGTGAAAAAGCAAACGTGGTCAATGATTTTGCTATTTAAATATGGCAGCCTCATGGACTTGTAAGACATGGAAAATACAAATGCAAATTAACTTTTCTCTTTCATTTGAAATTTGGCAGTCAGTGTGCGTTCACGAAGGCGAAACAGCAAACGGTAATGCAAAGTTTGCAACTGCATTTGAATTATGGCACACTTTGTGCGTCCACATATGGGAAAAGCAATCGCAAATGTAATTTGCAATTCCTTTTGAATATTGTCCGGGATATCGCTCCATAGTATGTAGTGAGCATAATAACATTAATGGATACATTTGTTACATGGACCACAAAAAAGCAGGTGATTTCAGCACTATCAGCCCAATCAACCAAAAATCCAGCTGAAAGGAAAACATGATGAAGCCTATGTTGCGCTTGGATTCATGGTGGGGATGGGGGCAGAGGAGAGACCTCTGTGTGTTTTGTGTCTTAAACCGCTGGCAGCAGACAGCATTAGACAAAGTAGGAAGACACTTAGAGACAACACACCCCAGTCACGTTAATAAGCCACTTAACTTTTTTGAAAGAAAGCTCTAGATAAGTGACAAAGTAAGCCTGTTATAACAGTTGCACATGTATTTTATCTGTTTTGAACTTGTTGGTATTTGATCTTACTGGTTTAGAATTGATTTTTCAATAAATAGTACACTTGGCCGTTTTCGTTATCATTTTGTTGACAAGTGGGGCTTGAAAATTCACCCACCCCCTTAAGTGGGGAATGACAGAAAATGTTTAAGAACCACTGCTTTACAGTAACATTCCTGTTTATGGTGCAGTGTCGTTTAAGGGCCCGGAGATCACGGGCATCCAGTATGGTTTTATGCCCTTGACCCTTACGCACAGAGATTGTTCCAGATTCTCTAAATCTTCGGATGATGTTATGCACAGTTGATGATAACTGTAAAGTCTTTGCAATTTTTCGCTGGGTTACACCTTTCTGATATTGCTCCACTATCTTTCTGCGCAACATCTTCGTCATCTAACCCCACCACCTGTTCATTAGACCCAATCCCTTCCACATTGCTCCAGGCCATCTCACGGGACCTCCTTCACTTTACCACAGCCATCATCAACCAATCCATATCATCTGGTTATGTTCCTGCCGCTTTTAAGAAGGCGAGGGTTATTCCCATCCTCAAGAAACCCTGCCTGGACCCATCAGAAGTTAACAACTATCGCCCGGTATCACTGCTCTCTTTTATTTCCAAAATACTTGAAAGAGCCGTTTATAATGAAATGTCTCTTTATCTCTCACAGAACAACCTTAATGACCCAAACCAATCTGGATTCAAAGTGGCACATTCCACAGAGACTGCCCTTCTGTCAGTCACTGAGAAGCTCCATGCTGCTAGATCTGCTAAACTGTCATCTGTCCTCATCCTCCTGGACCTGTCAGCTGCATTTGACATGGTAAACCACAAGATTCTATTATCTATTCTTACAAGCCTTGGAATTTTTGGAACAGCGTGGCAATGGTTTGCTTCTTACCTAAAAGATAGGTCATATGAGGTAACATGGAGGGGATCTACATCTGCCCCACGTAGACTCTCTATTGGTGTCCCGCAGGGCTCAGTACTTGGTCCTCTTCTGTTCTCCCTCTATACCCGGTCTCTTGGTAAGGTCATATCATCGCATGGATTCTCATACCACTGTTATGCAGACGACACCCAACTTGTTTTCTCCTTTCCTCCCTCTGACACTCAGGTTTCCACCCGGATCTCAGCATGTCTGGCAGACATCTCATTTTGGATGGCTGCTCATCAACTGAAGCTCAATCTCAGTAAAACCGAACTGTTGTTTATCCCTTGTGACTCATCTCCAGGTCAAGACCTTGTGATATCCATGGACAACAACCAAATCACTCCTTCAGCCACCGCCTGCAATCTTGGGGTAATCGTGGACAATCATTTGTCATTTTCCCCACACATCGCTAACCTTACTCGCTCTTGTCGATTTCTTCTTTACAATATCAGAAGAATTCGCCCATTTCTTTCCTCACAGGCTACTCAGGTGCTTGTTCAGTCCCTTGTTATTTCAAGACTGGACTACTGCAACTCACTCCTGGCAGGCCTGCCTCTGTCCACGATTCGTCCTCTGCAACTGATCCAGAATGCAGCAGCACGTCTTGTTTTTAACCTCCCCAAGTTCTCCCACACCACCCCACTCCTCCGCTCCCTGCACTGGCTTCCTGTAGCTGCCCGCATCAAATTCAAAACACTGATGCTTGCCTACAAAGCTAAAAATGGCCCAGCACCCACTTACCTCTCTGCGCTAATTACACCACGCACTGCACCACGTTCCCTCCGATCCTCCAGCACTGCTCGCCTCATCCCACCATCTCTCAGGGATCGAGGGCGGCATTCATCCAGGCTCTTTTCTGTTCTGGCACCTAGGTGGTGGAATGAACTTCCTCTAGATGTCCGTACATCAGAGACTTTGACTATCTTTAAACGACGACTCAAGACTCATCTGTTTCTCCAGTACTTGGACTAACCCCCCCCCCCACCCTCCCCGAAAACCCCCCCCCCCCAAAAAAAACCCTCTTCTTAGTTGTGTTGGACTAATGGCACTAAGTTATTAACCTAGTTAACTCAGTGTAAGTATGTATCCAATTAAGTAAACATTAAAGCACTTTTTGTAAGTCGCTCTGGATAAGAGCGTCTGCCAAATGCCTAAATGTAAATGTAAATGTAAACATTGTGGGAATTGGTGATCCTCTACCCATCTTGGCTTCTGAGAGACACTGCCACTCTGAGAAGCTCTGTTTATACCCAATCATGTTGCCAATTGACCTAATTAGTGTTAATTGGTCTTCCAGCTCCTCGTTATGCTCAAATTTACTTTTTTCACCCTCTTATTGCTACTTGTCCCAACTTTTTTGGGATTTGTTGACACCATGAAATTTTGAATCAACATATTTTTTTCCTTAAAATGATACATGTTCTCAGTTTAAACTTTTGTTCTGTGATTTATGTTCTATTCTGAATAAAATATTAGAAGTTGGCATCTCCACATCATTGCATTCAGTTTTTATTCACGATTTGTATAGAGTCCCAACTTTTTTGGAATCCGTTTTGTATATATAGGCATAATCGTGGTGTTTGCTTCGGTTATGACATAGCATAGTTTATTATAGCTGTAGTAGATCTGATTTATTCAAATTCAATATTGTTTTAGCGATAATTTCACAGAAGCGAGTTCAGAACTAAATCGCTGCTCCTGCTCCACCCGAGACCTTCAGAAGCTTCAAAAAGAATGAACAAACTAATAAATTTTCTCCATACGATATAAAATTAAGTAGAGCTTTCCTTTTTGTTATAGTACGAGCCCCTTAGATGGACAAAGGAGGAGAAAAAACAGCAGAAAAAAGTCATGCCAAAAACTTTGGGTTATAATGCAAAACATGACTTGTTTTTTTTTCTGCCATTTTTTTCCTTTTTCTTTGTCCCCTTAGAGACTCTGTAGTAGGTTTTCGCCGTTGAATATGAAAAAAAGATACCGCTGATTATCAACGCGGGAATGAATGGCGTATTGTCCAAGTGCAAGTTGATCTTGGAGCTAAACTATTTGCTTTGGGTGAAAGCGCCATCTAGTGTGTCAACGACAGCTTCCCATTCAAAACAATAGGCAGTCAAATTACAGATGACCCGTGTTAAAAGTAGGTGACACTGGCGCAGCGCTTCTAGTGTTAATAAGCCACTCAACTTTTTGGAAAGAAAGCTCTAGATAAGTGACGAAGTAAGCCTGTTATAACAATAGCACATGTATTTTTTTTGTTTTGAACTTGGTGTTATTTGATCTTATTGGTTTAGAAATTGATATCTCAATAAATAGTAAACTTGGCCGTTTTCGTTATCATTTTGTTGACAAGTGGGGCTTGAAAATTTGCCCACCCTCTTAAGTGGGGAATGACAGTGTCAAAGTTTGAGAATCACTGCTTTAAGGGGAGTAAAGTATTCTAGGCTCTGATGTGATGTGGTTAGTTTATCGTCTTTATCACTTAAATTGTCCGATTTCAAAGACGGAATTTTTTGCTTAATATTTATTTAGACTTTATTATTAAAAAAGTTTATGAAGTCTTAACTACTGTATGTTGTTGTGGAGATTTTTGTAGTGGTCTTATTTCTAGTTAATTTAGCTACATAAGTATTAAATAAAAATCTAGAATTATTTTTGTTATTTTTCTCATGTTCTCTAGGTGAGTGTTTGCGTGGCATAGTCGCAGAGGCAAGATGTCGCTTCAAGATAGTCTTTTATTGATATTTTTTAAGGCAAAAACCAAAGAAAAGCTCTTTTATTAGAGCACCTGGAAAAACTTACAGAAACACCACCAACACAAGATTACTGTAATAACAAAAGCTAGACGCCAAACAGAACTTAAAACGTGCTATTTATAATAATTTCCAAACACAACAGGTCTGGGCGTTTGTCGCCCTCTAGGGGTTGATCCTTACAATTTTCAATAAGAGTGAAGAGCTACAACACTCTAGCTACACTAAGAGCTTTTTTATAGTTCAGGATGCTCTCCTTCCATACTATTTGGAATACTAACAATTTTGTTTGATGCCATTTATGTTCTAACTTTCGAACGGTTTGTTTTAAGGGGCGCGTGTGATTGTTATACCAGGGAGCGGGTTTCTTATGTCTTATCATTTTTCTTTTAACTGGAGCTACATCATCTAAGGTATAACAGAATCTTGAGACTAAATATTCAGTCACCTGATCAAGTTATGTGGGGTCAGACGGTGATCCAATCAAAGTTGATTGACTCTGGGAGATTATTGATAAAGCTCTGTGTGGTAGTTGATGTGAATGTATGTTTAAAGCGGTAGCGCAGCACTGTGCATACATTATTACTATGACACACTTTAATTGTGACAAGATAGTGATCTGAGATAACTTCAGACTGTGGAATTGTAATTATTTTTCTCATACTTAATCCAAAGGGATAATATTAAATTTAAAGTGTGACTTGCTTTATACGTGGGTCCTACTACACACTGATTTACTTCTACTGAATTTAGCATGGACATAAATGCTGTTTTCAGAAGGTCTTCTGGATTTTCAAAATGAATATTAAAGTCTCCAGCAATAAACTCTTTGTCTACAGAAACGACAAGGTTTGAGAGGAAATCTGAAATTCACAGAGAAACTCAGAGTACGGCCCTGGAGGTCTGTAAATGATAATTTGTGAGATTGACTGAGCTGACTTCATATTGGTACCTACACTTTTTATGTTACTATAGAGAACTTCAAATTAATTAAATTTTGTCTGTGTTTTTGTATGATAGTCAGATTATTATTGTAAATACCTGCGATGCCTCCTCCTCTACAAGTTAGCCAAGGCTGGTGTATGTAGCTGTATCCAGTGGACTAGCTTCATTTAGAGCTACATACTTGTACACTATACACTATACCACAGGAAATGAGAGCAGCACCTTCCCGAGTGGGATGGACACCGTTCCGCCCTAACAGGCCAGGTTTGCCCTCAAAGGTCTTCCAATTGTCTATAAGGCCCACATTATTTTCAGAGCACCACCCGGACATCCAGGGCTTCAGCGACCATAACCTGCTGTAAGCTATGTTGCCAAATCTCATTGGAATGGGACCAGAGCATATTACTTCATCGGATATCACCTTCACTTATTTAAACACCTTTAAAGTTACTCATACTAACCTCTGACTGGTGAAGGCGTATATTGTTAGCTCCAGCATGTACCACTATCTTAGAGAACCAATGCTGTCCTAGAATCCTAAGATTACCTGCTATGTCCGGTGTTCTGGCTCCCTGGATACACCTAACCTGTCATGCACACTCAATCCGCGACCGGCACTAGGACCCGGAAGTAATGCAGTCGCGAACCTGGAAGTATAAGAGGAGTAAACAAACCACAGCACATCGTTTAGTCATTTAGTTTGCCCATGTCGCCTCAGATCTTTTCACCAAATCATGAGTACTCAGTTTCTTGGGTTTGCTTTTAGATTGAGTGTGTGTTTATAGGACGTGGGTTAAATTGTGTTTCTCTCTTGCTCTCCATTTGTGAGAGTCCTTAAAACAAATTGCGTGGTTATCCTGCCTACTCGTGTTACTCTGCGTTTGGGTTTACCATCCACGCTACAAAGGGCTAACCGCTAAAGCTACGTCTTCTGGTCTACTCAGGTTAGTTCTTGACAGAATGACTGAGCCTTACGCGGTGAACCCAGTGTATCTTGCGCACCTCTGCGATGTGGTGAACCAGCATGCCGTGGTTATCGATAAACTAACTTGCCTTTGAACATCCTGTGGGCGAGGTGGAGACCGACACCAAGCTGTACCACCTGCGGCAGGGAGGATCGTCTGTGAGTCGCTATTCGCTATACAGCCGAATTTAGCACCCTCGCTGTACAGACATCCTGGGGAGACGCTGCGTTCCGAACATCCTATTACGAGGGACTGGCTTTGCGTATGAAGGACGAACTTGCCGGACGAGAGCTTCCTGCCACACTGGAGGGATTGATCCAGCTCGCTCTCCGCATCGACCAGTACCTCCTCTCTCGTCCGAAGCCAGCCCCAAGTACCCTGCCGCCTGCTACCACTACCACGTGCCTCCCTGACTGTGGCAGAATGCGAATGGTGGTTTCGAGAGGGACTGGTTGCCTATTGTGGGTCAGCGGCACACCACCGAGCGATCTGCCCTCTCCGGCCAGGAAACAAACAGACCCGGTGAGACTCCCATACACCAGCTCTCGCCTCACGGTACAGGTATTCCCCCAATTTGGCCACAAACGGGTCTGAAGTACTGCATTTATCGATTCCATTGCCGCAACTTCATTGACTCTACTTATGCCAAAAAAATTGGGGGGTGAAGATTGAAGCGTTATCCCAGCCAGTTCAGATCACATCTGTCGATGGTCAACCTCTTTCCTCCAGTCCCATCACTCACTAGACCCAACCCATCACTCTCACTATTGACCAACACCACGAGCAGCTTCACTTTGATCTCAACTCCATCTCCTCACCACCCATCATACTCGGCTATTCCTGGCTGCTGCAGCACGACCCCCTCATTTCCTGGACGCAGAACCGGGTCCTCCAGTAGGGACCAACCTGCACTGAACTTTGCCTGTGGGCCCAAGCTGGAACGTGTTCCACGGAGTCCGAGGCTCCCGATGTCGACATCAACGCCATCCCTCCCGCCTATTGCAAAAGGCTTCAGCCAGGTCCCAAAAGACGGGCCACCCGCCTTCCACCTCATCGCCCATATGACCTGGCGATAAAGCTTCAGCCGGGCTCCGTTCCCCCCCGTTGCCACCTATATTCACTATCGGCCATGATACTCAGGCGATGGAGGAATACGTTGCCAGCGCTCTTCGCCATGGAACTATCTGGTCCTCTGCTGTTCTTGATCATGGTATCTCCCCTGACAGGTAAGTATACGTCCGGGCTGTTCTAAAGAGATTGCTCGCTCACCAACTGTACTGCAAGCTGGGGAAGTGTGCTTTTCACAAGCACTCCACCACGTTCCTGGGTTTTGTTATCTCGCCCCAGGGTGTGGCCATGGAACCGCGGTAACTAGAGTGCGTCATTGGCCCCTACCCAGGACACTCAAGCAGCTTCAACAGTTTCTAAGGTTTGCGAATTTCTATCGTCACTTTATCTGAGGCTAAAGTACAGTTGTAGCACCACTAACCACCCTGACCAGGCCCTCCTCTCGTCCATTTTAACGCACTCCAGCCACCATCTCTGCCTTTCAAGAACTATGTCACTGCTTCACCACCGCTCCTATTCTTCTTCACCCGGACGCCAACAAACCATACGTTGTGAAGGTGGACGCGTTGGATGTGGGCGCTGGCGCTGTTCTCTCCCAATGAGGCCCTGACCAGAAGCTACACCCCTGTAGCTTCTTCTCCAAGAAATTTAACCCCACTCAACAGCGATACAGTGTAGGGGACCGCGAACAATTGGGCATAAAGTGGGCCTTGGAGGAATGGCGTCACTGGCTCCAGGGCACCAGTGAGCCATTCATTGTCTGGACAGATCATCAAAACCTCATAACCATCCAAAATCTCAAGCAACTTAATCCACGGCAGGCACGGTGGACATCTACATACGGAATCAGGGAATCTCTCACCCAGATTCATCGGACCATACCGCATCACTCTACGGATTAACCCTGTCACCTACCTGCTCCAGCTGCCTGCAGCGCTCAGGATACACCCAATATTTCATACATCTCAACTCAAACCCTTCATCACCTCTCCAATAATTCCACCCACCACCCCTACGCCTCCTCCCCGCATCATCGACAGTGGTCCCACCTACACTGTGTGTCGGATCCTCTATTCGTGCCCTCGGGGCAGAGACATCCAGTACCTGGTCGATTGAGAAGGCTACAGCCCCAAGATCTCGGTCTTGGATTCCGGCCCGGAACTAATTCGAGACTACCATCGTCGGGTATCCTCCACCCCAGGACCACTAGAGGCCGGTCTTGGACAGGGGTACTTATGTACACTCAATTCACACCAGGAATTATAAGAGGAGTAAATAAACCACGGCACATCGGTTAGTCATTGAGTTTGCCCATGTCGCCTCGGATCTTTTCGCCGAATCGTGAGTACTCACTTTCTTGGGTTTGCTTTCAGATTGAATGTGTGTTTATAGGACGCTGGTTGAATTGTGTTTATCCCTTGCTCCCCATTTGTGAGAGTCCTTTAAACAAATCACGTGATTATCCTGCCTACTCGTGTTACTCCGCGTTTGGGTTTACCATCCACGCTACAAAGGTCTAACAGCTAAAGCTACGTCTTCTGGTCTACTCAAGTTAGTTCTTGACATAACCACTGCCGCTGGCACCCCTAAAGGCCTGGCTAATTTCCTGTGCCTCAGTATAGAGTCTCTTATAACCAGAGCTTTATCAGGTTTCTTAAAGGGGGCAATACTGAGGAGAGCAAACCTGTGGGACATATGAAGCGCAGAGAAGGTTTGCTCCGATGGGCTAGCCTTAGCGTTAGCTTTGGCTGAACGAGTATGCTGCCGAGTCGTCACCTACTCGCCCCGCTGTGAGGGCTCTAATGCCGGAGTCGGGGGCTGGTTATTTCTGCCTGCGGCACCCAGAGTTTTTGCCACAGGAATAACACTGCTCACCCTCTCTAAAGTCTGGATGTGCTCTTTAAACGCTAATATCTTCTCTGTCAGAGTGGTCACTAACACACACCTATCACGAGTAAAATTATCGCTAATGAGGGAGGAAGAATGTCTAAACATCCTGCACTCCACACACTGAACGAGCTGAATAAAAGATATGATAATGTGAAATTTCAATTGTTTGGTAATGGATTCTGATTGTTGTTCTTAGATGAGGAGATACACGCATTCTTCAAAAAAGCAATAAAAATTGGAAAAAGACAAAAGTCCAGTAGTATTAGAATGTAAAAGTAGGTAATATGTTATTTAGTATAAACGGAAAAAGGCAGTATAATTTAAACGCTAATACAAACAAACAATACAGTCAGGCCAGGCTCTGATTACAGCCAAGCACAACATCCTTTTACTATTACCTAGTACTAATCACCGTCACCTGTCACCAATCACTCCCAAGCACATAAAACCGGACGCCCCACAGTCAGTGTCCAGTCTCATTGCTACGAAAGAGGACCCATTTCCCGGTGAGCACATAAGAAGTAATATTTTATTTGTCTACTTACCTGTGTTTTCTGTTCCCAGACAACATCTTGTGTAACCATTGGTCATATTGTGTTTTTGTGGTGTGTGTTTCCTGTCAGACTCCTTGTGTCATCTGTGTATACTCCACGACGATCCTTGTCTCCACAACGAAAGAAAATAGAAAATAACGGACTGTTACATCATACATCTGGTCAACGTTATTCCAAGATCACTCCCATCCACCCAAAGAACTTGTTACTACGTCCTGCCTTTATGTTTCCTGGTGCAAATAAAATCACTTATCTTTTACACTTACCATTTCGTTGAGTAATACTGGTGTAGATTGTTGTCTAAGTGCACATTAAATCAGAAACTCTAACGTGAAATTGGCAACAGATCAGGTTGGAGCGATGAGTAAGGCAACAAAAGACAAGGAGTGGAATGGAGCATGGAGCGAGAGTGCTCATGTCATGATGGCTTTGCATGAGAAACACGTGAAATTTTTAATTCTTCACATATCCAAGCTTTTTGTTAGTAGGCTAGGGTCAAAGCTCAGGGTCAGCCATTATACAGCACCCTTGTAGCTTATAGGGTTAAGAACCTTGCTCAAGGGCCTAATTGCAGGGCTGATCTCGAACCACCGACTTACCAATCAGTAACACAACTAATGCAGTAACAGTGCATATGTAACAGATAAGATACTCTGTTCTTTCTTTGCATTATAACAAATTTTGTCACCAATATTAATTCCACTTCATCATTTTCTTACAACTGGTTCTAAATTGGGTAGGACAAAATTCAAACCACAAGACAACAAGAAATTGCTATATAAAGTCAGATGTTTCCATCATCTCAGGCAGAGATGATTTTCTTTCCTCTCATTCTGGATTAAAGTTTGAGAAGGGCATTAAAGTTCTCTGTGGTTGTTTCTCTCTAATAATTCTTTAGATACAATAGATTCAATACCCTCTCTTTTAACAGATGAGCTGGCATGTGGTTATTGGTGGGTTTCAGATAATTTTTGATCTCAGACATTTCTGACTTTTTTTTATTTAATAATGTATAATAATACTAAGTTCTTCAGTCTGACTCAAGGGCAGCAAAATGTTCCTGATTAAATACACTTTTATCTTTTAATCTTTTGCACCTGCTATCTTCCATCACACTGACTTCACACAATTCACAACGAATGATACATTTAATATTTTAGTTAAAATGTAATGCTTCATTATAATCCTCTGTTTTTACTGTAATGTGGTTAATCTGCACTTCTCCACAGCTCTTGTTATTTCAGACTCTTTTTGATTTAGTTGATTTTGTTCCTTTTTTGAGCACAAAACAGCACTGAGGTGGATCAGAGCAGACGGACCAACCTTCTCTCCCCACAAGCATCAGTGACACCTAGAAGCTCATGACCCTGTCTCATCCCACAAGAGCCCAGCTTGGAGTTGCTCTGACCCACTCAGATAGACATCACAGTCTAGTCTGTGTTATAATCACTTAGATCCATACACTTGCACGTCACTTCACCTGTCAGTGTGTTTAATGTGATTGCTGATTAGTATGTAGTGTATTTAGTGAATGTAAATAGTGTCTATAGTGTGTATAGTGGGTAAGTAGTATATAGTGTGTGTTTGTGTGTGTACTGGAGAGAGTGAGGGGGCGGGGCTGAGCTGTATATAAGTCCGGCTCAGTGCACTCTATTACACTTTCCAGCACTCATGTCATCATGGCAACCAGTATGCTCGGACTTCTAGGAGTTTCTTTGTTTATTTTGGGGACAAACGCATCTCTTAATGTGCCTAATTTAGATTTGAAAAAGGTAATAACAATTTATTAATATCAATACTCATTTAAAAGTAATATTAATGCTGAAGAAAAATTGCAACAGGCAGCACCACTCAGTTTCTTGCTTTCAAGATTTGGAATAATCATCAGACACACCTGTCTATTATCAGTACCATGCTATTTAAGAGATTCTGCTTTACAATTTCCAATTTTATTTGTATAGTGCTTTTAACAATGATCATTTTTGTAAAGCAGCTTGACATAATCAAAATAAAATTATGGAAGATTGTATGAAATTTAAGAAAATGTGTATGAATCAGAATGAACAAGCCGAGGGCGACTGTGCTAAGGGAAAAACTCCCTGAGATGGCAATAGGAAGAAACCTTAAGAGGAACCAGACTCAACAGGGAACCCATCCTCATCTGGGTGATAACCGATTGCAGGGGTTAATCTGCACTCATACTGTCTGTTAGGAGGCTGGAAGTTCATTATAACAGGAGATGTGTTCAAGTTCATATGGAGTCCAGTTTGTTATTGGAGGCTCAGGTAGACTGTAGAAAACTCCAGTCCTGAACTATCGAGCAACTGCAGTCACAAGTCCTCCGAGAACAGCTGTCTGCATCACCTGTGGCCAGGACCGTCTTAATGGTAAAGTGGAACTGTCCCCAGTCACCACATGCGAGAGTAAGATCCATAGTCAGTGGCAGTACAAGGAACAGCGAAAAAAGAGTTAGAGACACAGAGCAAAGCAAGAAAACATTGGGGAGGGAAGCATTTGTCAGGTCAAGAGGTTAGGAAGATAACCTAGTTGATGCCTAGTTTGCCTCTAAGATCCTGTTTGCACCTTGCCTAAGTTTGTTTAGACCTTGAGGTTACCTGTTGTACTGTTTGTTTTATTTTTATTTTCCCACTTTTTGCCCTTAGCTGGCAGGAAGGTGGTACCTGTTAGGTACAGCTTTTGGTGCAGGATGGATAGAAAATCCGATATGGACGGAGATGGTTTCTAAGCACTTAGTGATGCCCGCCGCTAACGGAGATGTGCAAGTGGACAGCTTATATAGAACGTGAGAGACAGACAGAAAAACCACACAGTGAGAACACATTAAACACAGAGGCTTTGAATATAAGTGTGTGTGTGTGTGTGTCTGTGTGTGTGTGCGTGTGTATAGGACCAATGGCCCTCAAACCGTAGTCTGTACCTGGATGTCTTATTTGTTGAAGAGAACCAAAACTCCAGGAATATTCTTCAGTAGCTTGAGTAAGTCTGAACACACAGCAGACATGACTTTATGAAAGTGTATATGCAAATACATATAGTATATTGATTGTAACGTTGGTATAATGGGCGTTCACACACGCTATCCTCACTACATGTTCCCTCATAGTACCACTCTGTGTCTTTGGTTGGAGTCCAGTAAGTTGCATCACTCCACTCTCACTCATCCTCAACTCACTCCCCGTATACTTCCTGGTCGGTCTTTTAAAGCCGACTTTCCAGTCCAGTCTTTTTCAAAGCAACATGAAATGCTTCCCTTCCTGATCTGTGACTCCCAATTCTAAAAGACGTTTAACATTGCTTTCTCCTCTCCCTAGTTCTTTAAGCTGTGCTACCATATACAGGCTCTCCTGCATATATTTCCTGCACAAGAGCAGTATATGCTCAACAGTCTAACTTTCATTGCACACCTCACAGTCTCATCAACGGTTGGGTGTTTACTCATTAAGGTTGCTGATTAATACTTTCTCTTTTGGATTTCTCCCTCCTTATCGCATTTACTTTGTCCTGTATTTTCTAGCTAGGTCATTTGTCTTGTCAACATGTTTGTCAACAGTAATAATTCCAAATTAAGCTCAGTAACATGTAATAAAGCATTATTAAGTATAGAAATATGTTATAAATCATTGTTATGTGCAGTAAAGTGTTTTTAGTAGATAATGTCTGCTCTCTCTCTCTCTCTCTCTCTCTCTCTCTGTATGGTATGAAGCATTGTTAAAGTCATTAATATGTTATAAGGCATTGCTAAGCATAGTGGTGTATTATAAAGCATTATTAAGCACATTAACATGGTATAATGTTATTACACGCAAGGCCCCGGGTCCTGACAACATTCCTGGCCGAGTATTGAGAGACTGTGCAGGGAAACTCACGGATGTCTTTACGGACATTTTTAACATCTCTCTGAGCCAGGCTGTTATCCCCACATGCTTTAAAACTACCACCATAATCCCAGTACCTAAGAAAACATCTCCCTCCTGTTTCAATTACTTCCGCCCAGTTGCACTTACTCCCATCAATATGATGTGCTTTGAACAGCTAGTCATGCAGCAGATCAACACTGCCCCCCCCCCCTCCCTGGACCCCTTCCAGTTTGCTTATAGGTCCAATCGCTCACCCGATGATGCCATAGCTACGGCCCTCCACTCTGCGCTCACCCACTTACTCTCTTATGTTAGAATGCTGTTTATCGACTTCAGCTCAGCGTTCAACACAATCATCCCACAACAACTCACTCATAAACTGATTCAGCTGGGGATCAGCACCCCACTGTGCAGCTGGCTGCTGGACTTCCTGACTGGCAGACCTCAGGCGGTACGGGTCGCCAATAACACTTCCAGCACCATTATGCTGAGCACTGAGGTTCCCCAAGGATGTGTGCTGAGCCCCCTTCTCTTTACGCTATTGACCCACGAATGCAACCCATCACACAACTCCAACCTCTTTATCAAGTTTGCAGACGACATGACTGTGGTGGGTCTCATTAGCAACAATGATGAGACTAACTACAGGAGTGAGGTGAGCTGCCTGGCCGTGTGGTGCACGGACAACAATCTCTCCCTGAACGTGGAAAAGACAAAGGAGATTGTGGTCGATTACAGGAGAACATACACCCAACACTCTCCGCTGTCCATCAATGGTGCGATCGTGGAGAGGGTAAGGAGCACCAAGTTCCTGGGTGTGCACATTACGGAAGATCTCTCCTGGTCCCCCAACACTGCAGCACTGGCCAAGAAAGCACAACAGCGTCTCTACTTTCTCCAAAAGCTGAGAAGAACCGTAGCCCCGACACCCATCATGCGCACCTTCTACAGAGGCACCATTGAGAGCATCCTGACCAGCTGCATCCATCAGGCGATCAGGAAGCCCAACTCCCTTCCAGCTCTGCCTCCCCTGTGCTCTTCAGCCTCTCCCACCGTCATACTCTGACTCCTTCATTTCACACACACGGACACACTAATACAGACACACAACACTCACACAAACTCACACATACACACACTCACACATACACACAATCACACTCTTTCACCTGTCACTTTGTGCTCCATGCACCATTGGTACTTTCACTACCTCAACCCAGGAAATAACATGAAAAAACAAAACAATGTACATACCTTGTTCATACTGTGTTTATACCCCGTTTTGTTTACTGGTTTATATTGCTCATTATAATTTCACTTGTCACTTTAATTAACTAAAATAAGCACACTTGCACTATTCCTATTGCACTGTTTCTCTCCATTTCTGCCTTCTGTGATGTTAACTGTCCCTTTTCGCAGGACAGTAACTAAATTACCTCATCTCTGTTGTTTTTTCTAAGTTTGTGTTATTTAAGGTCCCCCCCCCCTTCCGTGTTATTTGTATCGAGAGAAACGTAATTTCGATTCTCTATATGTATGCACTGTACATGTAGCAGAATTGACAATAAAGTTGACTTTGACTTATATTACTGTGCTTAATAATACATTATCTGTTACATTGCTGTGTTTCTCCCTCAGACAACGAGACATTGATTGAAGTCAGTTTTTTGGACGTGAAGTACGGGGAGTATATCATCACCCAGCACAAAAAAAACATGAATGAAAATGTCACCTTCAGCATCAGGCTCTTCTGTCAGTCAACAACTATTTATGTGGATTTTATTGCTTTATGTTAATGACATTATACTCAAACTGAAATAGAATAGAAAAAATATATTTTTATTAAATATAATATTTTTATTTATTGTTTATTAATTTTAATTGATGTTAACATTTGCAGACAGAGGGGATGCACTGATATGATTATTTATAATTTAATGTTTAATATTTTTTACATAAAATTGTATTTGACTTTGTGTGTGTGTGTGTGTGTGTGTGTGTGTGTGTGTGTGTGTCTGTGTAAGACAGCCCGTAAGCCTGAGGTGGGTCTGAAAGTTAAAAATAAGCTCAATCAGGTTGCTCTGAAGCAGAATCCCACCCCAGTGAAAATCATCTTCCTCCCTTACCAGGGTACGACACTGTAGCGAACACAATGAGACACACACTAATTTAGGACATGGCAGAAGCACAATTTATGATGATTCACATCTATTGTTGTCGTCAATAGAGCCACGATATTGATAAACTGTCTGATTTTTTTTTAGGCCAATGCGCAGATGTGAACTGAATCTGACCTCAGACCCCTACAGAAAACATCACTATGGCTGCACACACATGAATTACACTCGACCTTCTGTTCAGGGTTTCAGCTTTTGTTATCTACAGCAGGAGTTTAAAAGTGTCAACTAATCTACTGCTTTAAGCAATAAAACATGATTTACTGTCTGTTTCTGGTCCTTTGTCTTATTATTGAAATCATTCTGCTTAATACTAAAATCATATGACAGCATTAGGGGGTGTGTTTGCTGGCTTTAATGCTAAATAGCCCTATAACTCGTTCATTCTCTTCTTCTTTGTCTTTCGGCTGTTCCCTTTCAGGGGTCGCCACAGCGAATCATCTGCCTCCATCTAACCCTATCCTCTGCATCCTCTTCTCTCACACCAACTAACTTCATGTCCTCTCTCACTGCATCCATAAATCTTCTCTTTGGTCTTCCTCTAGACCTCCTGCCTGGCAGTTCCAACCTCAGCATCCTTCTACCGATATATTCACCATCTCTCCTCTGAACATGCCCAAACCACCTCAATCTGGCCTCTCTGACTTTATCTCCAAAACATCTAACGTGGGTTGTCCCTCTGATAAACTCATTCTTAATCCTATCTATCCTTGTCACTCCCAAAGAGAACCTCAACATCTTCAGCTCTGCTACCTCCAACTCTGCCTCCTGTCTTTTCTTTAGCGCCACTGTCTCTAAGCCATAGAGCATCGCTGGTCTCACCACTGTCCTGTACACCTTTCCTTTCATTCTCGCTGATACTCTTTTATCGCACAACACACCTGACACTTTTCTCCACCCATTCCAACCTGCCTGTACCCGCCTCTTCACCTCCTTTTCACACTCTCCGTTGCTCTGGACCGTTGACCCTAAGTACTTAAAATCCTGCACCTTCTTTACCTCTGCTCCCTGTAGCCTCACCGATCCTCCTGGGTCCCTCTCATTCACACACATGTATTCCGTCTTGCTGCGGCTAACCTTCATTCCTCTGCTTTCCAGAGCATACCTCCACCTCTCCAAATTTTCCTCCACCTGTTCCCTGCTCTCGCTACAGAGCGCAATGTCATCTGCAAACATCATAGTCCATGGGGACTCCTGTCTTACCTCATCTGTCATCCTGTCCATCACCAGAGCAAACAAAAAGGGGCTTAGAGCCGATCCTTGATGCAGACCCACCTCCACCTTAAACTCTTCTGTCACACCTACAGCACATCTTACCACTGTCTTACAGCTCTCATACATGTCCTGCACCACTCTAACATACTTCTCTGCCACTCCAGACTTCCTCATACAATACCACAGCTCCTCTCTTGGCACCCTGTCATACGCTTTCTCTAAATCTAAAAAGACACAATGCAACTCCCTGTTACCTTCTCTGTACTTCTCTGCCAGCATCCTCAAAGCAAATACTGCATCTGATGTACTCTTTCTAGGCATAAAACCATATTGCTGCTCACAAATGCTCACTTCTACCCTTAACCTAGCTTCCACTACTCTTTCCCACAGCTTCATTGTCTGGCTCATTAGCTTTATACCTCTATAATTGCCACAGCTTTGCACATCTCCCTTGTTCTTAAAAATTGGCACCAATACACTTCTCCTCCATTCCTCTGGAATTCTCTCACTCTCCAAGATCTTGTTAAACAAACTTGTCAAAAACTCTACTGCCACCTCTCCTAAGCACTTCCATACCTCCACAGGTATGTCATCAGGACCAACAGCCTTTCCACTCTTCATCCTCTTCAACGCCCTTCTCACCTCACTTCTACCAATATTTGCTACTTCCTGTTCCACAACAGTCACCTCTTCTACTCTTTGTTCTCTTTCGTTTTCCTCATTCATCAACTCCTTAAAGTACTCCTTCCATCTTCCCATCACCCTTCTGGCATCTGTCAGTACATTTCCATCTCTATCTTTAATCACTCTAACCTGCTGCACATCCTTCCCATCTCTATCTCTCTGCCTTGCCAACCTGTACAGATCCCCCTCTCCCTCCTTACTGTCTAGCCTAGCATACAAGTCCTCATATGCTCTTTGTTTGGCCTTTGCCACCTCTACCTTCACCTTACTCTGCATCTCCCTGTACTCCTGTCTACTCTCTTCAGTCCTCTCAGTGTCCCACTTCTTCTTAGCTAGCCTCTTTCCCTGTATACACTTCTGGACTTCCTCATTCCACCACCAAGTCTCCTTGTCCACTTTCCCCTTACCTGATGATACTCCAAGTACCCTCCTACCTGTCTCCCTGATCACATTGGCTGTAGTTGTCCAGTCAACTGAAAGCACTTCCTGACCACCCATAGCCTGTCTCAACTCCTCCCTAAAGACTTCACAACATTCTTCCTTTCTCAGCTTCCACCACTTTGTCCTCTGCTCTGCCTTTGTCCTCTTCGCCTTCCTCACCACCAGGGTTATTTTACACACCACCATTCTGTGTTGTCTGGCTACACTCTCCCCTACCAACACTTTGCAGTCACTGATCTCTTTCAGGTTACAACGTCGACACAAGATGTAGTCGACCTGAGTGCTTCTGCCCCCACTCTTATATGTCACCCTATGTTCCTGCCTCTTCTGGAAGAAAGTATTTACTACTGCCATTTCCATCCTCTTTGCAAAGTCCACCACCATCTGTCCTTCTACATTCCTGTCCTGAAGACCAAACCTGCCCATCACATTTTCATCCCCTCTGTTCCCTTTCCCAACATGTCCATTGAAGTCTGCACCAATCACCACTCTTTCACCTCTGGGGATGCTCTGCATCACTTCATCTAACTCACTCCAGAATTTCTCCTTCTCTTTTAACTCACATCCTACCTGTGGGGCATAACCACTAACAACATTTAACATCACGCCTTCAATTTCCAGCTTCAGACTCATCACCCTATCTGATACTCTCTTCACCTCTAGAACATTCCTTACAAACTCCTCTTTCAGAATAACTCCTACTCCATTTCTTTTCCTATCCACACCATGGTAAAACAATTTGAACCCTGATCCTAAGCTTCTAGCCTTGCTACCTTTCCACCTGGTCTCCTGTACACACAGTATATCCACCTTTCTTCTCAGCATCATATCAACTAACTCTCTTCCCTTCCCTGTCATGGTCCCAACATTCAAAGTCCCTACTATCACTCCTAAACTCTTGCCTTTCCTCTTCTCTCTCTGCTTACGAACACGCCTTCCTCCTCTCCTTCTTCGACCAACAGTAGCCCAATTTCCACCAGCACCCTGTAGGTCAACAGCACCAGTGGCGGTCGTTGTTAACCCGGGCCACGACCGATCCGGTATGGGAACTATATTCTTGATTCGCATCATTGATTTGGCAAATGTTTTACGTCGGATGCCCTTCCTGACACAACCCTCTGCATTTATCCAGACTTGGGACTAGCACAAGAAGACACTGGATTGCACCCCCCCATGGTTGCATTATACCTCGATCATTCTCTCAAGGATTAATAAGCCGCAGCTCATTAAGAGCTGCACGTGATAGCAGATAAATTCAAGTGAAACATTGTAATTAGACAAATTAATAATCACAATAGTAAAATTACAATACAAATTTAAAATTTAGATTAAATATAGGCATTTTTTCTTTGCATCAAATTTAAGCAAACTAAACATTAACACAGTGAGCCTTTAGATTTGATCATGTATAATAATAGTGTAGCCAGAAAACAGACTCTGGTCCGGAAAAAGTAGGCGTGCCACAGTTATTGTCAGATTAATGTCAATCACCTCACCGTCAACAAACCCGAGTGATCAATGAGAGTGGGGAAGACAGCATCTAAGCATACCAGTTCACTGTAATATTCTACATCCATGAGTCCCCCAGATCTGCTCCTTTACCCATGGCAAATCTATTTACAAAAATGCTTGGCCCGAACATTAATTGGAACACTATTCCATAACTTTTGGGCTTTGTAAGAAAAAGCTCCGCCCCCTGCTGTAGTTTTCATAATACATGGTACTGACAAGCAGTCTGCATCCTTTGATCGAAGAAGCCGTGGCGGATGGTATTCGTTATCCTGCCTATTCATTTGCTTCCGCGTTTGGGTTTACCATCCATGCTACAAAGGGCTAACCGCTAATCGCTAAGTCTTCTGTTCACCCTGGGTTAGTTCATGACAGAATGACCGAGCCTCGAGCGGTAAACCCAGCGGATCACTCGCACCTTTACAATGTGGTGAACCGGCACGCCGAGCTAATCGACAAGCTAACCGGGGAGCTGGCTACTCTTCGCTGGAGCGTTCGAGACATTGCGGCCTTGCGCCGTGAGGTGGCGGAGGTTCAGTGGGAGAACACGGCCCTCCGTGAAGCTGTTGCTGGCGCGGCTAGCCAGCCTCCCATCGCAGTGGTCGCAGCTCCGCGCGCCCCTCAACCTCTGATGTTTTTACCTCCATCTGCATTGGATCTGGTGTTCGAGTTTAATTCCACCAAATACTCCACCGATCAATTGCGCATTGCACTCCTCGTTTCGTTGCTATCAGGGCAGGCAGCTGAGTGGGCCACGGCAGTACTTTGCTCCGATTCAGACACCGCCCACTCATATAATGAATTTACACGCCAGGTGGAGGCCGATACCAAGCTGTACCACCTGCGGCAGAGAGGATTGCCCGTGAGTCGCTATATGGCTAATTTCTGAGGAGAAGCCGCTGTCCTACTACGAGGGACCGGTTTCTAGGATCAAAGATGTGCTAGCCGGGCGAGAGCTTCCTGCCACGCTGGAGGGGCTGATTCAGCTTGCCCTCCGGATCGACCAGTGCCTCCTCTCTCGCCCAAAGCCAGCCCCGAAAACCCTGCCGCCAGCACCCACCTTCGCTTTTACCACGACCATCGACCTCCGCCACTGACACCACCCATGGACATGTCGGTTCTCCACCCCCTGCCGTGGTTAACACGGAAGCCAGGGAACCCATGCAACTAGGATGCGCCTCCCTGATCACCGCAGAATGAAAACGGCGCTTTAGAGAGGGGCTCTGTGCGTATTGCGGATTAGCGGAGCATCCCAGCCCATTCGGATTACGTCTGTAGATGGTCACCCCCTCTCCTCCAGCTCCATCAACGCTCGGACTCAACCCATCACCCTACTCATCAATCAGCATCAAGAACAAATCCAGTTTCACCTCACCTCCATTTTACCACCCCCCATTATCCTTGGACACCCGTGGCTACTTAAACACGACCCCCTCATCTCCTGGACACAGAACAGGATATTACAGTGGGGGCCGACCTGCACCGAACTCTGCCTACGAGCACCGGCTGGGACGTGTTCAAGGGAGTCCGAGGCCCCCGACGTCAACACCAATGCCAACCCCACCGCCTATCGGGACCTGGCTGAAGTGTTCTGTAGGAAGCGTGCCACACACCTGCCTCCTCATCGCCCTTACGACCTGGCAATAGACTATCAGCCAGGTGCTTGAGGTGAAAGAATGCTTTCCTGGTAATATTATCTACATGTGCTTCAAATGAAAGGCAGGGATCTAAAATCACACGAGGTCTTTTACTGTTGCACTTGATAGAACAGAAAGGCCATTTAAAGTTACAGTGTGATCCGAAAGCTTGCTTTTAGCTGCTTGTGGTCCTATGATTAAAACTTCTGTCTTATCAGGATTAAGCAGAGGGAAGTTAATTAACATCCAATCTCCTATGTCCTGCACACATTGCTCAACTTTAGTAAGTTGGTTTTTCTCATGTGGTTTTGCTGAGATGTATACCTGTGTGTCATCAGCATAACAATATGCATGTAAAGAGGAAAACCCTGTGGAACACCAAACTCCACTTGAGAACATGCAAAATGGTCAGTCAAATAGGATCTAGCCACAAGAGGGTAGTTCCCTTAATTCCTACTACATTTTCTAATCTGTGAAGAAGAATACTATGATCAATAGTGTCAAAAGCTGCACTGAGGTTAAGTAACACAAGTATAGTGTCGCAACCCTAATCAGAGGCTAATAGGAGGTCATTTACTACTTTAACAAGTGCTGTCTCTGTGCTGTGATGAGGCCTAGATCCTGACTGATACAGTTCGTTTATGCCATTTCCATGCAGATATGAACATAGCTGATGTGCTACTACCTTTTCCAGTATCTTAGAGATAAAGGGGAGGTTTGATATTGGCCTGTAATTGATAAGGTTTCTTACTTAGCGGTATTATAAACGCTAATTTAAAAGATTTGGAAACATACCCACTGCTGAACGAAGAGTTTATTATTTTCAACCAGGGTTTTGTTATTGCTGGTACTATCTGCTTGAGAAAATGTGTCAATATAGGATCTAATTTACAGGTTGATGATTTTAAAGGAGAGATGAGTGAAATTAGTTCACTCTCTTTAAGGGGAGTAAAGTATTCTAGGTTCTGATGTGATGTGGTAAGTTTATCATCTTTAGTTGTAAGGTCCAGCTTTTTCCAACTTCGACTTCTTAGCAGAGTTAAGCACTATATCCCCCTAAACAGTTTGAGACAGTAATTTATGCTTTCATCATGTCACGCCTTGACTACTGTAACTCGTTGTACTGTAGGTCTCAGTCAGTCACAACTTCAACGGCTACAAGCCGTTCAAAATGCAGCAGCTCGTCTTCTGACTGGAAAGAGAAAACGTGATCATATTACACCCATACTGGCTGCTCTTCACTGGCTTCCTGTACATTTCAGGATCCAGTTTAAAATATTTATTCTTGTTTTTAAAAGCTTAAATAATTTGGCACCTGCTTATCTGTCGGAGCTTCTTGTTCTGTACTCCCTTTCCAGAGACTTGCGATCCTCTGATCATCAACTACTGCACATCCTCAGAACAAAGCTCAAAACCAGAGGTGGCAGAGCCTTTTCGGTAGTAGCTCCCAGCCTGTGGAACAGCCTGCCTTGAGAGCAGTTGAGAGTCACATGATTTATTAAGCTAGTTTTATTTTATTACTATTATTATTATCATTATTATTATTATTATTTTATCCTATGTATTTCTGTCTTGTGGTTTGTAATAGTGAGCGATGAATATTAAGTAGAGTAACTTCAGTACTATTGTTCTATACATGTACAGCACTTTGGTCAGCGGAAGTTGTTTTAAATGTGCTTTATAAATAAATTTGATTGATTGATTGATTTATCACTTAAATTGTCTGATTTCAAAGACTAAATATTTTGCTTTGTTATTAAAAAAGTTTATTAAGTAAGTCTTTACTACTGTATGTTGTTGTGGAGATTTCTGTAGTGGTCTTATTTCTGGTTAATTTGGCTACAGTCTTAAATAAAAATCTATGATTATTTTTGTTATTTTCAATAAAAGTGGAGAGATACAATGATCTAGCTACACTAAGAGCTTTTCTATAGTTCAGGATGCTCTCCTTCCATGCTATTTGGAATACTAACAATTTTGTTTGACGCCATTTACGTTCTAATTTCCGAGTGGTTTGTTTTAAAGTGCGCGTGTGATCGTTATACCAGGGAGCGAGTTTCTTATGTCTTATAATTTTTCTTTTAACTGGAGCTACATTATCTAAGGTGTTACGGAATTTTGAGACTAAATATTTAGTCACCTGATCGAGTTCTGTGGGGTCAGACGGTGATCCAATCAAAGGTGATAACTCTGGGAAATTATTAATAAAGCTCTGTGTGGTAGTTAATGTGAATGTATGTTTAAAGCGGTAGCGCGGTGCTGTGCGTACATTATTACTATGACACACTTGAATTGAGACAAGATAGTGATCTGAGATAACTTCAGACTGTGGAATTGTGATTATTTTTCTTATACTTAATCCGAAGAATAATATTAAATCTAAAGTGTGACTTGCTTTACAAGTGGGTCCTACTACACACTGATTTACTCCTACTGAGTCCAGTATGGACATAAATGCTGTTTTCAGAGTGTCTTCTGGATTCTCAAAATGAATATTAAAGTCTCCAGCAATAAACACTTTCTACAGAAACGACTAGGTTTGAGAGGAAATCTGCAAATCCACAGAGAAACTCAGAGTATGGCCCTGGAGGTCTGTAAATGATAATTTGTGAGATCGACTGAGCTGACTTCATATTGGTACCTACACTTTTTATGTTACTAAAGAGAACTTTAAATTAATTACATTTGTGTCTGTGTTTTTGTATGATAGTCAGATTATTATTGTAAATACCTGCGATGCCTCCTCTTCTACCAGTTAACTGAGGCTGGTGTATGTAGCTGTATCCAGGAGGACTAGCTTCATTTAGAGCTACATACTGTACTAGTAGACTATACACTATACCACAGGAAATAAGAGCAGCACCTTCCTGAGTGGGATGGACACCGTCCCGCACTAACAGGCCAGCTTTGCCCTCAAAGGTCTTCCAATTGTCTTTGAAGCCCACATTATTTTCGGAGCACCACCTGGACATCCAGTGGTTTAGCGACCATAACCTGCTGTAAGCTATGTCGCCACGTCTCATTGGGATGGGACCAGAGCATATTACTTCATCGGACATCACCTTCGCTTATTTAAATACCCCTGTAAAGTTACTCACAGAGTTACTATATCGTTAGCTCCAGCATGTACCACGATCTGTCCTAGAGCCCTAAGATTACCTGCTATGTCCGGTGTTCTGGCTCCCTGGATACACCTAACCACTGCTGCCGGTGCCCCTAAAAGCCTGGCTAATTTCACGTGCCTCAGTTTAGAGTCTCCTATAACCAGAGCTTTTTCAGGTTTCTCAGCGGGTGCATCACTGAGGAGAGCAAACCTGTTGGACACGTGAAGCGCAGAAGAGGTGTGCTCTGGTAGGCTAGCCTTGGCGTTAGCTTTGGCTGAACAAGTATACTGCCGAGTCGTCACCCACTCGCCCTGTTGTGAGGGCTCTAATGCCGGAGTCGGGGGCTGGTTACCTCCGCCTGCGGCACCCAGACTTTTTGCTACAGGAATAACACTGCTCTTGCGCTCCCTAACTCTCTCTAAAGTCTGGATGCGCTCCTCTAACGCTGATATCTTCTCCGTCAGAGTGCTCACTAACACACACCTATCACAAGTAAAATTATCACCAATGACAGAGGAAGAATATCTAAACATCCTGCACTCCACACACTGAACGAGCTGAATAAAAGACATAATAACGTAGAGTTTTAATTGTTTGGTGATAGATTCTGATTGTTGTTCTTAGATGAGGAGATACAGGCATTCTTTGAAAAAGTAAAAAAAATGGAAAAAGCCAAATGTCCAGTTGTATTAAAATGTAAAATTAGTTAATATGTTATTTAGTATAACAGAAAAAGGCAGTATAATTTAAATGCTGATACAAACAAACGTCACAGTCGGGCCAGGCTCTGAACTCAGCCAAGCACAACGTCTTTTTACTATTACCTTGTACTAAATCACCGTCACCTGTCACCAATCAATCCCAAGCACATAAAACCACACGACGCACTTCAGTCAGTGTCCAGACTCGTTGCTACGAAAGAGGACCCGTTGTCCCGGTGAGCACATAAGAAGTAATAATTTATCTTTTTATATAAATAGTTCTTTGCTCTCTGCATTATAACAAATTTTGTCACCAATATTAATTCCACTCCATCATTTTCTTACAACTGGTTCTAAATTGGGTAGGACAAAATTTAAACCACAAGACAACAAGAAACTGCTATATGAATTCAGATGTTTCCATCATCTCAGACAGAGATGATTTTCTTTCCTCTCATTCTGGATTAAAGTTTGAGAAGGGCATTAAAGTTCTCTGTGGTTGTTTATCTATAATTCTCAGCCAATGTTACATGTTTTGGAGATAAAGTCAGAAAGGCTAGATTAAGGTGGTTTGGACATGTTCAGAGGAGACATGGTGAATATATCGGTAGAAGGATGCTGAGATTGGAACTGCCAGGCAGGAGGTCTAGAGGAAGACCAAAGAGGAGATTTATGGATGCAGTGAGAGAGGACATGAAGTTAGTTGGTGTGAGAGAAGAGGATGCAGAGCATAGGGTTAGATGGAGGCAGATGATTCGCTGTGGCGACCCCTGAAAGGGAACAGCCGAAAGAAGAAGAAGAAGAAGATTGTTTCTCTCTAATAATTCTTCATATGCAATAGATTCCATACACACTCTGTTAACAGATGAGCTCAGACATTTCTGACTTAATAATGTATAATAATAACAAGTTCTTCAGTCTGACTTAAAGGCAGCAAAATGTTCCTGATTAAATACACTTTTATCTTTTAATCTTTTGCACCTGCTCTCCTCCATCACACTGACTTCACACAATTCACAACGAATGATACATTTTATATTTTTGTTAAAGTGTAATGTTACGTTATAATCTTTTTCAGACTCTTTTTTAAATTTAGTTGATTTTGTTCCCTTTTTGTGCCCAAAACAGCACTGAGGTGGATCAGAGCAGACGGACCAACCTTCTCTCCCCACAAGCATCAGTGACACCTAGAAGCTCATGACCCTGTCTCATCCCACAAGAGCCCCGCTTGGAGTTGCTCTGACCCACTCAGATAGACATCACAGTCTAGTCTGTGGTATAATCACTCAGATCCATACACTTGCACGTCACTTCACCTGTCAGTGGGTTTAATGTGATTGCTGATTAACAGGTAGTGTATTTAGTGAATGTAAATAGTGTCTTTAGTGTGTATAGTGGGTGCGTAGTATGTAGTGTGTGTTTGTGTGTACTAAAGAGAGGGTGGGGGCGGGGCTAAGCTGTATATAAGTTCGGCTCAGTGACGCCCTATTACACTTTCCAGCACTCATATTTATGTCATCATGGCAACCAGTATGCTCGGACTTCTAGGAGTCTCTTTGTTTATTTTGGGGACAAACGCATCTCTTAATGTGCCTGATTTAGATGGTAAAAAGGTAATAACAATTTAATAATAATAATAATACTCATTTAAAAGTACTTAAAATGCTGAAGAAAAATTACAACAGGCAGCACCACTCAGTTTCTTGCTTTCAAAATTTGGAATAATCATCAGACACACCTGTCTATTAACAGTATCATGCTATTTAAGAGATTCTGCTTTACAATTTACAATTTTATTTGTTTAGTGCTTTTAACAATGGTTAATCTTGTAAAGCAGCTTGACATAATCAAAATAAAATTATGGAAGATTGTATAAAATGAAAGAAAATGTGTATGAATCAGAATGAACAAGCCGAGGGTGACGGTGCTGAGGGAAAAACTCCCTGAGATGGCAATAGGAAGAAACCTTAAGAGGAACCAGACTCAACAGGGAACCCATCCTCATCTGGGTGATAACCGATAGCAGGGGTTGATCTGCACTCATACTGTGTGTTAGGAGGCCATAAGTTCAGTAGAGATGGGTAGAGTTCAGGAGATGTGTTTAAGTTCATATGGAGTCCAGTTTGTTATTGGAGGCTCAGGTAGACTGTAGGAAACTCCAGTCCTGAACTATCGAGCAACTGCAGTCACAAGTCCTCCAAGAACAGCTGTCTGCATTACCCGTGGCCAGAACCGTCTTAATGGTAAAGTGGAACGGTCCCCAGTCACCACACGCATCCCAAACAAATAATGTAACAAGATCTCCAGAAGCAGGACACCAGGACGAGTCATATGTGTCCAAAGGCCCAGGGAGTCTGGATGAACTTGAAGCTCAGGAGAGACATGTGTATCTCGACAATCACTTTGGAAAGTCATCTTTAGAAGACTGGAATGTTCAGGAAGAATAAGATTCATAGTCAGTGGCAGTACAAGGAACATGTATAGAAGATAAAAAAAAGGAGTTAGAGCAAAGCAAGAAAACATTGGGGAAGGAAGCATTTGTCAGGTCAAGAAGTCAGGAAGATAAGGGAGGATAACACCTACAGTTGGCAGTAATTCAACCTACTGATTTCCCACCACTGTAAAAGAACAAAGAAGAAGACTAAATAGATGTCTGCTTTACTAAGCACTGCTCCTGGGGTCAAGCTCAAGAGCATAAACAGAGCGGCAACAGGGATCAGAAACAAAGCTCTTAAATTTAGAAACAGAAGAGGATAAAAGTACAAGTCAGAGGAAGTCACTCGGTGAGGGGGCTGTGAAGCAGTTTAGAGGATAGCTTTGAGAAATCAAAGACATCCACTTGAGGCAGTGGGTATTGAGTTAAACTGGGCTCGTCCCCTAAGCTTTTGTCTCTGTCTTAATTTGACCTTGATGCCTAGTTTGCATCTGAGATCCTGTTTGCACCTTACCTAAGCCTTTGTATGTTACCTGTGTACTGTTTTTTTTTTTTTTTTTTCATTTTCCCACTTTTTGCCCTTAGCTGGCAGGAAGGTGGTACCTGTTAGGTACAGCTTTTGGTGCAGGATGGATAGAAAATCCGATATGAACGGAGATGGTTTCTAAGCACTTAGTGATACCCGCCGCTAACGGAGACGTGCAAGTGGACAGCTTATATATGACGTGAGAGACAGAAAACCCACACAGTGAGAACACAATAAACACAAAGGCTTGGAATATAAGTCTGTGTGTGTGTGTGTGTGTGTGTGTGTGTATGTGTGCGTTTGTGTGCATGTGTCTCTGTGTGTATAGGACCAATGGCCCTCAAACCGTAGTCTGTACCTGGATGTCTCATTTGTTGAAGAGAACCAAAACTCCAGGAATATTTAGCTTTCGTAGCTTGGGTAAGTCTGAAACACACAGCAGACATGACTTTATAAAAGTGTATATGCAAATACATATAGTATATTGATTTTAACGTTGGTATAATGGGCGTTCACACACGCTATCCTCACTACATGTTCCCTCATAGTACCACTCTGTGTCTTTGGTTGGATTCCAGTAAGTTGCATCACTCCACTCTCACTCATCCTCAACTCACTCCCTGTATACTTCCTGGTCCTTTAAAGCCGACTTTCCAGTCCAGTCTTTCTCAAAGCAACATGAAATGCTTCCCTTTCTGATCTCCCAATTCTAAAAGACGTTTAACATTGCTTTCTCCTCTCCCTAGTTCTTTAAGCTGTGCTACCATATACAGCCTCTCCTGCATATATTTCCTGCACAAGAGCAGTATATGCTCAACAGTCTAACTTTCATTGCATACCTCACAGTCTCATCAACGGTTGGGTGTTTACTCATTAAGGTTGCTGTGTTCAATTCTTAGTCCGCTAATTAATACTTTCTCTTTTGGATTTCTCCCTCCTTATCGCATTTACTTTGTCCTGTATTTTCTAGCTAGGTCATTTGTCTTGTCAACTTGTTTGTCAACAGTAATAATTCCAAATCAAGCTCAGTAACATGTAATAAAGCATTATTAAGTACAGAAATATGTTATAAATCATTGTTATGTGCAGTAAAGTGTTTTGGTAGATAATGTCTGCTGTCTCTCTCTCTCTCTCTCTCTCTGTGGTATAAAGCATTGTTAAAGTCATTAATTTGTTATAAGGCACTGCTAAGCATAGTGGTGTATTATAAAGCATTATTAAGCACATTAACATGATATAATGTATTATTAAGCACATTGATATGTCACATTGCTGTGTTTCTTCCTCAGACAAGCAGGCATTGATTGAAGTCAGTTTTTTGGACGTGATGTACGGGGAGTATTTTATCACCCAGCACAAAAAGACCATGAATGAAAATGTCACCTTCAGCATCAGGCTCTTCAGTCAGTCACCAACTATTTATGTGGATTTTATTGCTTTATTTTAATAACATTATACTCATACTGAGATAGGGCAATATTTTTTCATTAAATAATAATATTTTTATTTATTGTTTATGAATTTTAATTGATGTTAACATTTGCAGACAGAGGGGATGCACTGATATGATCATTTTTAATTCAGTGTTTAATATTTTTTACATAAAATTGTATTTGACTTTGTGTGTGTGTGTGTGTGTGTGTGTGTGTGCGTGTGTGTGTGTGTGACAGCCCGTAAGCCTGAGGTGGGTCTGAAAGTTAAAAATAAGCTCTATCAGGTTGCTCTGAAGCAGAATCTCACCCCAGTGAAAACCATCTTCCTCCCTTACCAGGGTACGACACTGTAGTGAACACTGTAGCGAATTTAGGACATGGCAGGAGCACAATTTTTGATGATCCACATCTATTGTTGTCGTCAATAGAGTCAAGATTTTGATGAACTCTCTATTTTTTTTTTAGGTCAGTGCAAGTGGTGAACTGAATCTGACCTCAGACCCCTACAGAAAACATCACTATGGCTGCACACACATGAATTACACTCGACCTTCTGTTCAAGGTTTCAGCTTCTGTTATCTACAGCAGGAGTTTAAATGTGTCAATTAATCTACTGCTTTAAGCAATAAAACATGATTTACTGTCTGTTTCTGGTCCTTTGCCTTATTATTAAAATCATTCTGCTTAATACTAAAATCATATGACAGCATTAGGGGGTGTGTTTGCTGGCTTTAATGCTAAATGGCCCTATAACTATAGGCTTAGATCATTCTCTCAAGGATTAATAAGCCGCAGCTCATTAAGAGCTGCACGTGATAGCAGATAAATTCAAGTGAAACATTGTAATTAGACAAATTAATAATCACAATAGTAAAATTACAATACAAATTTAAAATTTAGATTAAATATAGGCATTTTTTCTTTGCATCAAATTTAGGAAAAACTAAACATTAACATAGTGAGCCTTTAGATTTGATCATGTACAGTATATTAAAAGTGTAGCTAGAAAACAGACTCTGGTCCGGAAAAAGTGGGCGTGCCACAGTTATTGTCAGATTAATGTGCAAAAACTATACAATTAAACTATATAAGCTACATAACCTTTATAAAACTTAACTTTTATTTAAATTGGTTTCCATGATTTTTAGTGTGTCTAAAAAGGATCCAAAACTCTGTGTATACTTGCCTCACATACGTGAAAAGAAATTTACTTATCAAAAGTGAAATATCTGCTTTTATATAAACTAATGAAAAACAACAAAGACAACAGGATGACATGACTACCTTCATCACTACAGCCGAAACAAGGACATCTCTAACTTACCAATGAATTATTAAAATGGTCAGAGTCAGTCTCGTTGCTGTTTTTCCCCGACGCATTTATAATCATTAGACTACTTCTGCCAGTGCGCAATGGAAAACTTTATGCATGCAGTTAAGCGTTGATTAAACTAATTAGGAAATTAAAGAGGAGGATCATGATGCTCGCTCAACATTTCTTCTCTCTCTCTCTCTCTCTCTCTCTCTCCTGTCCCCCTTGTCTTTCTCTCTCTCACTACACATGTCTCTCCTGAGCTGCCAGTGGTCCAGACCCCTCTGCCCTCTCGACCTGTCTGACTCGTACTGGTGTCCCGCTTCTGGTTAGATATCTCATCACATGGACAGGTGTAGGTGCATCCATGTGATGAGATCTTGACAAAGAGACAGGGAGAGGGAAAGAGAGAGAGGGAGAGAGAGAGAAGTATGAAGAGAAGAGAGCAGAAGAAAAGGAGAGATAGCAGTTAGGTATGGTCACAGTCAAACAATGTAAAGTGTGAATGTATTATTTAGTGCAGAGTGCAAGCAGAGACTCCAGCAGGACTAACTATGACATCATAACTAAAAGGGAGAGCCAGAAGGAAACAAAGCCATGAGGGGGAACTGGGATATAAAGCGATCAATCACCTCACCGTCAACAAACCTGAGTGATCAATGAGAGCGGGGAAGACAGCATCTAAACATACCAGTTCACCATAATACTCTACGTTCATGAATCCCCCAGATCTGCTCCTTTACTCAAGACAAATCTATTTACAAAAATGCCTGGACTTAAACACTGAGACTGTGTCTGAGTCCCGAACACTATTTGGAAGACTATTCCATAATTTTGGGGCTTTGTAAGAAAAAGCTCCGCCCCCTGCTGTAGTTTTCATTGCATCCTTTGATCAAAGAAGGCGTGCCGGATCGTAAGACACTAGCAGTTCACTCAGATACTGCGGCGCGAGACCATTTAATGCTTTATATGTCAAAAGTAGTATTTTAAAATTAATGCGAAGGGAGCCAATGAAGTGAAGATAAGATAGGTGTGATGTGCTTGTATCTTCTGGTTCTAGTGAGGACTCTCGCTGCTGCAGTCTGGACTAACTGAAGCTTGTATATGCACCTAGTTGAACAACCAGACAGTAGGGCATTACAATAGTCCAACCTAGAGGTGATAAAAGCATGAACTAGTATTTTTTGCATCGTTTACTGACAATATATTCTTTCTTCTTCTTCTTCTTCTTTGTCTTTCGGCTGTTCCCTTTCAGGGGTCACCACAGCGAATCATTTGCCTCCATCTAACCCTATCCTCTGCATCCTCTTCTCTCACACCAACTAACTTCATGTCCTCTCTCACTGCATCCATTCAGTCCTCAGCATCCTTCTACCGATATATTCACAATCTCTCCTCTGAACATGTCCAAACCACCTCAATCTGGCCTCTCTGACTTTATCTCCAAAACATCTAACGTGGGTCCCTTTGATGAACTCATTCTTGATCCTATCCATCCGTGCCACTCCCAAGGAGAACCTCAACATCTTCAGCTCTGCTACCTCCAGCTTTGCCTCCTTTTCTTCAGTGCCACCGTCTCTAAGCTGTAGAGCATTGCTGGTCTCACCACTGTCCTGTACACCTTTCCTTTCATTCTCACTGATACTCTTTTATCGCACATCACACCTGACACTTTTCTCCACCCATTCCAACCTGCCTGTACCCGCCTCTTCACCTCCTTTGAACACTCTCTGTTGTTTTGGACCGTTGACCCTAAGTACTTAAAATCCTGCACCTTCTTTACCTCTGCTCCCTGTAGCCTCACTGATCCTCCTGGGTCCCTCTCATTTACACAGATGTATTCCGTCTTGCTGCGGCTAACCTTCATTCCTCTGCATTCCTTCAGAGCATACCTCCACCCTTCAAATTTTTCTCCACCTGTTCCCTGCTCTCGCTACAGAGCACAATGTCATCTGCAAACATCATAGTCCATGGGGACTCCTGTCTTATTTCACCTGTCATTCTGTCCATCACCAGAGCAAACAAAAAGGGGCTTAGAGCCGATCCTTGATGCAGACCCACCTCCACCTTGAACTCTTCTGTCACACCTACAGCACATCTCACCACTGTCTTACAGCTCTCATACATGTCCTGCACCACTCTAACATACTTCCTGCCACTTCAGACTTCCTCATACAATACCACAGCTCGTCTCTTGGCACCCTGTCATACGCTTTCTCTAAATCTAAAAAGACACAATGCAACTCCCTGTTACCTTCTCTGTACTTCTCCGCCAGCATCCTCAAAGCAAATACTGCACCTGATGTACTCTTTCTAGGCATAAAACCATATTGCTGCTCACAAATGCTCACCTCTGCCCTTAACCTAGCTTCCACTACTCTTTCCCACAGCTTCATTGTCTGGCTCATTAGCTTTATACCTCTATAATTGCCACAGCTTTGCACATCTCCCTTGTTCTTAAAAATTAGCACCAATACACTTCTCCTCTATTCCTCTGGAATTCCTCTCACTCTCCAAGATCTTGTTAAACAAACTGGTCAGAAACTCTACTGCCACTCCTAAGCACTTCCATACCTCCACAGGTATTACATCAGGACCAATAGCCTTTCCACTCTTCATCCTATTCAACACCCTTATCACCTCACTTTTACTAGTATTTGCTACTTCCTGTTTTACAACAGTCACCTTTTCTACTCTTTGTTTTCTTTCGTTTTCCTCCTTCATCAACTCCTTAAAGTACTCCTTCCATCTTCCCATCAGCCTCCTGGCATCTGTCAGTACATTTCCATCTCTATCTTTAATCACTCTAACCTGCTGCACATCCTTCCCATCTCTATCTCTCTGCCTTGCCAACCTGTACAGATCCACCTCTCCCTCTTTACTGTCTAGCCTAGCATACAAGTCCTCATATGCTCTTTGTTCGGCCTTTGCCACCTCTACCTTTCCCTTACTCTGCACCTCCCTGTACTCCTGTCTACTCTCTTCAGTCCTCTCAGTGTCCCACTTCTTCTTAGCTAGCCTCTTTCCCTGTATACACTCCTGGACTTCCTCATTCCACCACCAAGTCTCCTTGTCCACTTTCCCCTTACCTGATGATACACCAAGTACGCTCCTACCTGTCTCCCTGATCACATTGGCTGTAGTTGTCCAGTCAACTGAAAGCCCCTCCTGACCACCCATAGCCTGTCTCAACTCCTCCCTAAAGACTTCACAACATGCTTCCTTTCTCAGCTTCCACCACTTTGTCCTCTGCTCTGCCTTTGTCCTTTTCGCTTCCTCACCACCAGGGTTATTTTACATACCACCATTCTGTGTTGTCTGGCTACACTCTTCCCTACCAACACTTTGCAGTCACTGATCTCTTTCAGGTTACAACGTCGACACAAGATGTAGTCGACCTGAGTGCTTCTGCCTCCACTCTTATATGTCACCCTATGTTCCTGCCTCTTCTGGAAGAAAGTATTTACTACTGCCATTTCCATCCTCTTTGCAAAGTCCACCACCATCTGTCCTTCTACATTCCTGTCCTAAAGACCAAACCTGCCCATCACATTTTCATCACCTCTGTTCCCTTCGCCAACATGTCCATTGAAGTCTGCACCAATCACCACTCTTTCACCTCTGGGGATGCTCTGCATCACTTCATCTAACTCACTCCAGAATTTCTCCTTCTCGTTTAACTCACATCCTACCTGTGGGGCATAACCACTAACAACATTGAACATTATCCCTTCAATTTCCAGCTTCAGACTCATCACCCTATCTGATACTCTCTTCACCTCTAGAACATTCCTTACAAACTCCTCTTTCAGAATAACTCATAGGTCCTGTTCTTCGACCAACAGTAGCCCAATTTCCACCAGCACCCTGTAGGTCAACAACACTAGTGGCGGTCGTTGTTAACCCGGGCCACGACCGATCCGGTATGGGAATTATATTCGTGATTCGTATCATTGATTTGGCAAATGTTTTACGTCGGATGCCCTTCCTGACACAACCCTCTGCATTTATCCAGACTTGGGACTGGCACAAGAAGACACTGGATTGCGCCCCCCGTGGTTGCATTAACAATGACAATATATTCTTTATCTTGGCAATATTTCTGAGGTGAAAGAATGCTATCCTGGTAATATTATCTACATGAGCTTCAAATGAAAGGCTTAAATCTATAATCACACCAAGGTCTTTTACTGTTGCCCTTGATGGAACAGAAAGGGCATCTAAAGTTACAGTGTGACCTGAAAGCTTGCTTTTAGCTGTTTGTGGTTCTATGACTAGAGTGTCTGTCTTATCAGGATAAAGCAGAGGGAAGTTAATTAGTATTTAATTTCTCATGTCCTGCACACATTGCTCAACTTTAGTAAGCTGGTTTATCTCATCGCGTTTTGTTGAGATTTATAACTGTGTGTCGTCAGCATAACAGTAAAAACTAATACCATGCCTACGGATTATGTTGCCCAGAGGAAGCATGTAAAGGGAAAAAAGCAGTGGGCCTAAAACTGAACCCTGTGGAACACCAAACTCCACTAGAGAACATGCAGAATCATCACCATTTAAATACATACTGATACCGATCTGTCAAATAGGATCTGAGCCAGGAGAGGGCTGTACCCTTAATTCCTACAAATTTTTTTAATCTGTGAAGAAGAATACTATGATCAATGGTGTCAAAAGCTGCACTGAGGTCGAGTAACACAAGTATAGTGACGCAACCCTGATCAGAGGCCACTAGGAGGTCATTTACTACTTTAACGAGTGAACTGCTTTATGAGTGGGGCCTACTACACACTGATTTACTCCTACTGAGTCCAGTATGGACATAAATGCTCTACGCAGATGGTCTTCTGGATTCTCAATATGCATCTCTCTAAATTTGTCACCAATATTAATTTTACTCCATCATTTTCTTACAACTGGGTTTAAATTGGGTAGGACAAAATTTTAACCACAGGACAACAAGAAACTGCTATATGAAGTCAGATGTTCCATCTCAGGCAGAGATGATTTTCTTGAGTTTAAGAAGGGCATTAAAGTTCTCTGTGGTTGTTTCTCTCTAGTAATTCTTCATATACAATAGATTCAGTACACACTCTTACCAAATGAGCTGGCGTGTGCTTATTAGTGGGTTTCAGATAATTTTTGATCTCAGACATTTCTGACTTATTTTATTTAATAATGTATAATAATAACAACAAGTTCTTCAGTCTGACTTAAAGGCAGCAAAATGTTCCTGATTAAATACACTTTTATCTTTTAATCTTTTGCATCTGCTCTCTTCCATCACACTGACTTCACACAATTCACAAGGAATGATACATTTTATATTTTAGTTAAAGTGTAATGTTACGTTATAATCTTCTGTTTTTACTGTAATGTGGTTAATCTGCACTTCTCCACAGCTCTTGTTTTTTCAGACTCTTTTTGATTTAGTTGATTTAGTTCCCTTTTTGTGCCCAAAACAGCATTGAGGCGGATCAGAGCAGACGGACCAACCTTCTCTCCCCACAAGCATCAGTGACACCTAGAAGCTCATGACCTTGAAAGGGGGGCGGGGCTGAGCTGTATATAAGTTTGGCTCAGTGCACTCTATTACACTTTCCAGCACTCACTCTTGAGTCATTATGGCAACCAGTATGCTCGGACTTTTAGGAGTTTCTTTGTTCATTTTGGGGACAAACGCATCTCTTAATGTGCCTGATGTAAATGTGAAAAAGGTAATAGCAATTTAATAATATCAATATTCATTTAAAAGTAATAATAATGCTGATGAAAAAGTACAACAGGCAGCACCACTCAGTTTCTAGCTTTCAAGATTTGGAATAATCATCGGACACACCTGTCTATTATCAGTACCATGCTATTTAAGAGATTCTGCTTTACAATTTCCAATTTTATTTGTATAGTGCTTTTAACAATGGTTAATTTTGTAAGCAGCTTGACATAATCAGAATAAAATTATGGAAGATTGTATGAAGTGTAAGAAAATGTGTATGAATCAGAATGAACAAGCCGAGGGCGACGGTGCTAAGAGAAAAACTCCCTGAGATGGCAATAGGAAGAAACCTTGAGAGGAACCAGACTCAACAGGGAACCCATCCTCATCTGGGTGATAACCGATAGCAGGGATTGATCTGCACTCATACTGTGTGTTTGGAGGCTGGAAGCTCAGTAAAATAGGAGATGTGGAGAAGTTCATATGGAGTCCAGTTGGTTATTGGAGACTCAGGTAGACTGTAGGAAACTCCAGTCCTGAACTATCGAGCGACTGCCGTCATAAGTCTTCCGAAAAGAGCTGTCTGCAACACCCGTGGCCAGGACCGTTTTCATAGTGAAGTGGAACCGTCCTCTAAGCTTTTGTCTCTGTCTGACTTTGACCTTGATGCTTAGTTTGCCTCTGAGATCCTGTTTGCACCTTACCTAAGCCTTTTTTATGTTTTAGACCTTGAGGTTACCTGTTGTACTGTTTGTTTTATTTATATTTTTCCACTTTTTGCCCTTAGCTGGCAGGAAGGTGGTACCATTTAGGTACAGTCTTTGGTGCAGGATGGAAAGAAAATCCGAAATGGACGGAGAAGGTTTCTAAGCACTTAGTGATGCCCGCCGCTAATGGAGACCTGCAAGTGGACAGCTTACTTATGACGTAAGAGACAGACAGAAAAACCACAGAGAACACATTAAACACAGAGGTTTAAATATATCTGTGTGTGTGTGTGTGTGCGTGTGTGTGTGTAGGAGAAATAGCCCTAAAACGGTAGTCTGTACCAGGATGTCTAATTTGTTAAGAAAAACCAAAACTCCAGGTATATTTAGCTTCAGTAGCTTGGGTAAGTCTGAAACACACAGCAGACATGACTTTATAAAAGTGTATATGCAAATACATATAGTATATTGATTGTAACGTTGGTATAATGGGCGTTCACACACGCTATCCTCACTACATGTTCCCTCATAGTACCACTCTGTGTCTTTGGTTGGAGTCCAGTAAGTTGCATCACTCCACTCTCACTCATCCTCAACTCACTCCCCGTATACTTCCTGGTCCTTTAGAGCCGACTTTCCAGTCCAGTCTTTTCCAAAGCAACATGAAATGCTTTTCTTCCTGATCTGTGACTCCCAATTCTAAAAGACGTTTAACATTGCTTTCTCCTCTCCCTAGTTCTTTAAGCTGTGCTACCATATACAGGCTCTCCTGCATATATTTCCTGCACAAGAGCAGTATATGCTCAACAGTCTAACTTTCATTGCACACCTCACAGTCTCATCAACGGTTGGGTGTTTACTCATTAAGGTTGCTGTGTTCAATTCTTAGTCCGCTAATTAATACTTTCTCTTTCCGATTTCTCCCTCCTTATCGCATTTACTTTGTCCTGTATTTTCTAGCTAGGTCAGTTGTCTTGTCAACTTGTTTGTCAACAGTAATAATTCCAAATCAAGCTCAGTAACATGTAATAAAGTATTATTAAGTACAGAAATATGTTATAAATCATTGTTATGTGCAGTAAAGTGTTATAAGGCATTACTGTCTGCTCTCTCTCTCCCTCTCTCTCTCTCTCTTTCTGTGGTATGAAGCATTGTTAAAGACAATATGTTATAAGGCATTGCTAAGCAATTATAAAGCATTCTTAGTCACAGTAACATGGTATAATGTATTATTAAGCACAGTAATATGTTACATTGCTGTGTTTCTTCCTCAGACAACCAGGCATTGATTGAAGTCAGTTTTTTGGACGTGAAGTACTTGGAGTACTTTATCACCCAGCACAAAAAGACCATGAATGAAAATGTCACCTTCAGCATCATGCTCTTCAGTCAGTCACCAACTATTTATGACATTATACTCATACTGAAATAGGGCTTTATTTTTATTGAAGCTTTTGTTTATTTATTGTTTATTAATTTTTATTGATGTTAACATTTGCAAATAGAAAAGATGCACTGATATGATCATTTATAATTCTTCTTCTTTGTCTTCCGGCTAATGTCTTTATTATCTTCTTTCTTTTGGCTGTTCCTTTTCAGGGGTTGCCACAATGAATAATCTGCCTTCACCTAACCCTATCCTCTGCTTCCTCTTCTTTCACCCAACTAACTTTATGTCCTCTTTCACTGCATCCATAAATCTTTGGTCATAATCTCTTTGGTCTTCCTTTAGACCTCCTGCCTGGCAGTTCCAACCTCAGTTCCAATCTCTCCTCTGAACATGTCCAAACCACCTCAATCTGGCCTCTCTGACTTTATCTCTAAAACATCTAACGTGGGTTGTCCCTCTGATCAACTCATTCTTGATCCTATCCATCCTTGTCACTTCCAAAGAGAACCTCAACATCTCCATCTCTGGTCCCTCCAACTTCGCCTCTTGTCTTTTCTTCAGCGCCACTGTCTCTATGCCGTAGATCATTGCCGGTCTCACCACTGTACACCTTTCCTTTCACTCTCGCTAATCCCCTTTGTCACATAACCCACTTGACACTTTTCTCCACTCATTCCAACCTGTCTATAGCCGCCTCTTTACCTCCTTTTCACACTCTCTATTGCTCTGGACCGTTGACTTAAAGTACTTAAAGTCCTGCACCTTCTTTACCTCTGCTCCCTGTAGCCTTACTGTTTCACTTAGGTTCCTCTCATTCACACACATTTATTCTGTCTTGCATGTATTCTCCTTGATGCACAGCACATCTCAACACTGTCTTTCAGCTCTCATAAATGTCCTGCACCACTCTAACATACTTCTCTGCTACCCCAGACTTCCTCCTACAATACCACAGCTCCTCTCTCTGCACCCTGTACTCTTTCTAGGCATGAAACCATATTGCTCACAAATGCTTACTTCTGCTCTTAACCTAGCTTCCACTACTCTTTCCCAAAGCTTTATTATATGGCTTATCAACTTTATTCCTCTGTAGTTGCCACAGCTCTGCACTCTGTAGTTGCCATTCACTCTAACATGCTGCACATCCTCTCCATCCTAGCATATTACTAAAAAAATAACTCGTTAAATGAACTTAATTAAAACATGGAAAAAATTTCCACGTGATTGAGTGGATTTCTTTCAGCATTAAGCATTAGGCCCAACTTCATGTTCTTAGGTTCAGTCAAATTAATTTTATTAGGTTCATTTAACTTATTTACTACAGCTGCGTCCAACATAATTTAATACTGTTAAGCCAGCATATTTTAAGGTTAGTTGGTACAACAGAATTGCTTAATGCTGAAAAAAGGCAATTGAATCACGTGGAAATTATTTTAATTAAGTTAATTTAAAGAGTAACTACATTGCAAAAATAATGGAAATCTTTTCTAAATTATATCGAATTTAAGTGAAAATATCCGCAGCAGAGATCTTCAAAATATAGACAGGCCAGCTAATTTAACTTACTACCAGCTACAGTGGGTGGATTAAGGTGTTGGTGAATTAAAGACTTTGCTGGACACTTGCCAGCCATGAAGAGCCCTGGTCAACAGAATTATGTGAAGGAAGGAAGCATAAGACAAACGGGATAAAACAGAAAATATATTTAATAAAAACCCTGTTTTACACCAGCAGCAACTTTCAAATGAGGTACAAAATATAAATTATGTACAAAATATAAAACACCTCAAATAAGTATTAATTATAAAAAAAAACACCAACAGAAAAGTCTTGTACTTTATAACTGTTTGTTATGACTTTTAAATATGAACGTTAGATACGGTTCGTCAGGAAACTCCTGAAGTCAGATGCAGACAGGACACTTTCACTCACAAACTGCTGTAAAAAAAAAATAAAGAGATAGATTAAATTAAAATTCATGATATTTAGTTTAGCAAATGAAAAATATTTATACTTTCTTCCTCTCGCTTCACAACTCATGAGAACAGACCGAAACCAGAACCGAACCGCAGATTAAGCACGCGCATATAACCCTCGGTATTTTAAGTGTGATTAAAAATACAAGAAATAGCTTAAACCAAAATAATGTGACTAAACATCGCTAAACAGCAGGTGACATTTATGTTTAGTATTTCGTTTCTATTTAGAAAGATGGGAATTAAGTCCTGCTTACCTTTTCCACACGCCTGCCAAACGTTTGTCTTCTCAACACACTGTGTTCTCTTCTCGCGATGTCTTCTCGCGAATTTTGCGTTGATATTTCTGACAAGGGCTCCTTGGTTTATCTCAACATGATTGAATCTAATACTTGTTAAGTTGTTGAATTTCATGCAAATACAACATGATTTAATCCCTTTTATCTTGGAAACATGAAATTATTGTATACAAAACACATATTACATTTTTGTACACGTAACAGGTAGCCCGCTTCCTTTTTTTGAATGTACACGTCCTCATATGCTCTTTGTTTGGCCTTTGCAACCTTTACCTTCACCTTAAGCTGCATCCCCATGTACTCATGTCGATTCTCTTCAGTCCTCTCAGTGTTCCACTTCTTCTTAGCTAGCCTCTTTTCCTGTATACACTCGTGGACTTCCCCGTTCCACCACCAAGTCTCCTTGTCCACTTTTCCCTTTCCTGATGAGACACCAAGTACTCTCCTACCCGTCTCCCTGATCACCTTAGCTGTAGTTGTCCAGGGAACTGGATGCACCTCTTGCCCACCCAGAGCCTGTTTTAACTCCCCCCTGAAAACTGCACAACATTCTTCCTTTTTCAATTACCATCACTTTGTCCTCTGCTCTGCCTTTGTCCTCTTCACCTTCCTTAACACCAGGGTCATTTTACACACCATCATGCTGTGTTGTCTGGCTACACCCAAACTAAATACCAATACTTTGCAGTCACTGATCTCCTTCACATTCTTAACATCATCACACCATCAATTTCCAGCTTTAGACTCATCAACCTGTTTAATACTCTTTTCACCTTAAGACCAACCCTTACAAACTCATCTTTCAGAATAACTCCTACTCCATTTTTCTTTCTATCCACACCATCGTAAAACAATTTGAACCCTGATCCTAAGCTTCTAGCCTTGCTACCTTTCCACCTGGTCTCCTGGACACACAGTATATCCACCTTCCTTCTCTGCATCATGTCAACCAACTCTCTTGGGCAAGAACACACTGGATTGTGCCACCCTGTGGTTGCATTTGATCATTTATAATTACGTGTTTAATATTTGTTTTAGATAAAATTGTATTTGACTTTGTGTGTGTGTGTCTGTGTGGCGTGTGTGTGTGTGAGACAGCCCGTAAGCCTCTGGTGAGTCTGAAAGTTAAAAATAAGCTCAATCAGCTTGCTCTGAAGCAGAATCTCAACCCTGAGAAAACCATCTTCCTCCCTTACCAGGGTACGACACTATAGCGAACACAATGAGACACACTAATTTAGGACATGGCAGGAGCACAATTTATGATGATCCACATCTATTGTTGTCGTCAATAGAGATAATTTAATGAACCTTTTTTTTTTAGGTGAATGCAGGTGAAGAAATGAATTTGACCTCAGACCCCTACAGAAAACATCACTATGGCTGCACACACATGAATTACACTCGACCTTCTGTTCAGGGTTTCAGCTTCTGTTCCCTACAGCAGGAGTTTAAATGTGTCAACTAATCTACTGCTTTAAGCAATAAAACATGATTTACTGCCTGTTTATGGTCCTTTGCCTTATTACTGAAATCATATGACAGCATTAGGGGGGGTGTTTGCTGGCTTTAATGCTAAATGGCCCTATAACTATAAGCTTAGTTCATTCTCTCAAGGATTAATAAGCCGCAGCTCGTTGAGAGCTGCATGTGATAGCAGACAAATTCAAGTGAAACATTGCAATTAGACAAATTCATATTAGTATAATATATAAATATCACATTAGTAAAATTACAGTAAAATTTTTTATTTAAATATGGGCGTTTCCTATTTGCATCAAATTTAAGCAAATTAAACATTAACGCAGTAAGCCTTTATATTTTATCATGTGTAACACTAGTGTTGACAGAAAACCGGGTCTGGAAAAAGTGGGTGTGCCACAGTTCTTGTCAGATTAATGTGCAAAAACTATATAAGCTACATAACCTTTATAAGACCTTATTTTTATTTAAGTGCACTCACAATTATGAAAAACTTAAAAAAAATAAAATAATGAAAGCAAGCAGGGTGCGCTATTCTCTATTGGTTTCCGTGAATTTGAGCGTGTCTTAAAAAAGATCCAAAACAAATTTCAGATGATAAAATTCGTTTGAAATGTTATTTATAGGCACATCCACTGCTGCAGAGACAACAAGATGACATGACTACCTTCATCACTACAACCAAAACAAAGACATCCTTAATTTATCAATGAATTATTAAAATTATAAAAATTTAATTGAATTATTGGTGTTACAAACACTGTACTTTTTGCCGAACATTGCAAAACAGCCCAGTTCTCCAACGTAGGGGCTAATTGCATGGTGCGATGTTTTGAGTATTCTTATATGCCTCCATGGCCTGTAGTTATGGAAAATGTTGCGACATGCTAACAATGCTATCTGCAGGACTGGCGCACTTGCATGTCACAACTAAGGCAAACTAACAAAGCATATGTGTGGCGGGACGCTACAGCATTAAAAAGATTTACTAAGCTTTATTGTACCGATTACGCCAGAATGTGGCGAGGCGGCGCGCTCGCTCCTCCGAGGGCAACTAAGGGTTAAGGTTAGCACCGAGTTCCGATTACGCCACCCTGGGACTCAACCCAGGGACAAAAAGATTTAAACCACTCAATTTAGAGGTCAAGCACACAAGTTTGACCACTTTACAGCAGGCAGGAGGCGTGGAGGAGATATAAAAAATGGAATTTTATTAATACAATTAGTTAGAACACACTAAACACAAAAGAAATCCCAGGTCAAACAGGTAAACACATAATACAGAGAAAGGAAAAAAACTAATTGGAAAGACCGGACTGAAATGTATATATTGTTGGATAAGCTCAAAATAAACAGAATATTTACAGCTGAGGTTCACAAGGGCCAGACCAAGTAGAGTGGTCTTTTTACTGGAACACACTTCCACACACACCACTGTGCACAATGATCGCGCGCTCAAACACTCCAGGTGTAGCACTGCACACAATCGGGAAGAACCACCACCACAGCGAAGAAGACAAATCGGTCACCGAACCTCAGCTCCTACAATAAACAAAACAAAAAAATAAACAAAAGACTCCAACAATATTACAGACACTACTTAAGACATCTGACAACAATACGTGTCAGGAGCTAGTACAAAAGAAAGGGTCATAAAACATTAAATGTACTGAGTAGTCTCTAGCAGGTCAGCCGTCAGAAAAAAGAAACAACTAATGACACCAAAATAACAATAAACCAAATACACTTAAATAGGGCAAGAGAACTTGAAGTACTTAGCCAAAAAGGGAACGAAAAAAAAAAGAAAACAACGAATATATAAACCATACGTTTGACACAGGTCGACAAAGCAGCACGACACCAGATGGATAAACAGTCCCCTTTCAACGTTATTCACGGCAGCACTGGCGTGAGATTAACGACAGCGTCTTCACTATCAGCAATTAGCAACTTTAGCTTCTCACACTGTTAGCAGCTGTATCTTCACAGCCCTACAAACGAACAGCGCTAGCGGCACCACTCGATTAACAACAGCCAACACAACATTAGCAACGAGAGGGAGTTTTCAATGACAAACATGAGAGGAAACATTAATATGTACAAGTTCACCTGACCTCACCTGGACACTCGGAGGGGGAATTATGTAAAAATGCTCTTCATCGACTACAGCTCTGCATTTAATACCATAATTCCCTCCACACTTACCACCAAGCTGGAGCACCTGGGACTCAGCTCATCAATGTGTCAGTGGATCTCCAATTTTCTGACTGGCAGACCACAGGCAGTAAGGTTGTGCGGACATGTCTCAGCCTCCCTCACTCTCAGCACTGGAGCCCCCCAGGGTTGTGTTCTGAGCCCCCTGCTGTACTCTCTGTACACCTATGACTGCGTGGCCACTACCAACTCCAACACCGTCATCAAGTTTGCTGACGACACTGTCGTGGTGGGCCTGATCACGAACAACGATGAGACGGCCTACCTGGAGGAGGTTGGAAATCTGGAGAACTGGTGCCAGAGGAACAATCTCCTCCTGAACGTCAGTAAGACAAAGGAGCTGATAGTGGACTTCAGTACAAAGCAGGTGAGGAACTACCAGACCACCATCATCAACAGGAGCCCAGTGGAGAGAGTGGACAGCTACAGATACCTCGGTGTTCACATCAAGCAGGACCTGGCATGGTCCTGTCACATCAACACAGGGGTAAAAAAGGCCCGGCAGTGTCTCTACCACCTCAGACGCTTGAGAGACTTTAGACTGCCCTCCAAGGTGCTCAGGAATTTCTACTCCTGCACCATAGAGAGCATCCTGACGGGAAACATCACGACCTGGTTCGGGAACAGCACCATGCAGGACAGACGAGCTCTACAGAGGGTGGTGCGATCAGCTGAGCGCATCATCCGCACCGAGCTCCCTGACCTGCACTCGATCTACAGCAAGCGGTGCTTGACCAAGGCCAGGAAGATCGTGAAGGACCTCAGCCACCCCAACAACGGACTGTTTACTCTGTTGCGGTCTGGGAAGCTATTCCGCTCCCTGAAGGCCAACACAGAGAGACTAAGGAGGAGCTTCTTCCCGCAGGCGATAAGGTCACTCAACCACACCACTATGCAAAACTAACACAATCTTTTCACAATTGATCAATCAATCAATCTTTTTACATCCATGGACACTATGGACAATTCCACGCACACCTTCCTTCATATCTACACTACATGTTTACGTTTATATCCTGGACCATTGCACAAAGACACTTTAATAACTTTGCACACCTACCTTCACATCTACACTACATGTTTACGTTTACATCCTGGACCAGTGCACAAAGACACTTTAATAACCTTTGCACAAAGACACTTTGTTCTATGCATATTTGCACACCATCTTTCTTACAAAATATCAAAATTTCTCAATTTCTTAAATGCTCTTGTACAGTACAGTATATTTCAATTTGTACAGTATATTTCTATTTTTATGTACAGCATATTTCTATTTTTATTTTTAGTTCTATTTTTCCTAGTTTAATTTATTTTTTCTATTTAATTTTTCTATCGTATTTTTTTTATTCATATTTATTTCTTATTATAAGCTTTAATTCTCTTTTAGGGTCACTGGCAGTCGTATAAGCATTTCACTACATTTCGTACTGTGTATGTGTATGTGACAAATAAAATTTGAATTTGAATTTGAAGTTGGCAAAATTCTAAATATTTGCGGTGATCAGTCACATCAAATTCTTTAAGGAACTATGAGTTTTTGATTTTGTTTTTGATTTTGTTGTACTCATTCATATTAATCGTTCTTTACTTGCATTATTGAGTAGCCTAACTCATACTATTTAATAGCAATTATAATTTTTTTTATTTGTTGCAAATCAAATAAATTGTTGTTGGTCTTTCGGCTTCTTTCGACAATGGGTCACTACAGCAGACAATCCGGTCGGCACACAAGCTTGGCACAGGTTTTACGCCAGATGTCCTTCCAGACACAAACCCACCAATTTTATCTGGACTTGGTATAGGCACTTCATCCAGTTGTTGGGAATCAAACCCAGGCCTTTCGCATTTCAGGCAAAACACCTACCACTGAGCCACCAGTGCCCTATTGCCCTGATGACATCAGACACAAAATTACTAGTCTGAAAGATTTTAAGTTGGTGGAACTTTAAAGTGACAGTTACTGTTACTTAAGTACTTACAGAAGCTTCAAATTTAAAATTTGTTCAGCTAACTTGAAAAGTGTAATTTCTACAAACTCATAAATAACAAAAAGTTCTAAATACTCATCAAGGTCTATTAATTTAATTCAATTCAATTCAATTTTATTTGTATAGCGCAATTAACAATTCACGTTGTCAAAAAGCAGCTTCACACATTCAAAAGAATTATTTAAGTTTGTATGAAATTTAAATGTATATGAATCAAAATAGTCAGATAGTCCCTGGTGAGCAAGCCGAGGGTGACAGTGGAAAGGAAAAATGTCCTGAGAGGGTAGTAGGAAGGAACCTTGAGAGGAACCAGACTCAACAGGGAACCCATCCTCATCTGGGTGAAACAGAAAGCAGGAATTGATCTACATTCATACTGTGTGTTAGTTGGCAGGCAGTTCAGCATAACAGTTAATGTTAATTGATGTTAATATGGAGTCCAGTTAGTTATTGAAAACTCAGGTAGACTTGTGTGAAGTTTCAGTCCTGAACTATGGAACGGTCAAGTCCTCTGAGAAATAGCTGCCAACACCAGTCGAGGCCAGAACTGTCTTCTAGGTAAAAAGAACCATCCCCAGACACGAGACGCATCCCAAAGAGACACACAGGGCATCCATGTGACGAGATCTCCAACCAGAAGCGGGGCACCAGGATGAGTCAGACAGGTCCGGAGGGCAGAGGGAGTCTGGATCACTGGCAGCTCAGGAACGACATGTGTACAGAGTGAGGGAAGGTGAAAGAGGGGGAGAGAGGGAAGAAAAAGAGCGGGAGAGAGAGCAGAAGAGGAGAGATAACAGTTAGGTCTGGTCACAGTCATAAAATGTATAATGTAAATGTATATTTACTGTAGAGTACAAGAAGAGCCTCCAGAAGGACTAACTTTGACAGCATAACTAAAAGGGAGAGCCAGAAGGAAACACAGACATGAGGGCTCCCCAAGATCACCTTACCGTCAACAAACCTGAGTGATCAATGAGAGTGGGGAGGACAGCATCTAAACATACCAGTTCACCATAATACTCTACGTCCATGAGCCTCCCAGACCTGCTTCTTTACCTAAGGCAATTCTATTTATGAAAATGCTTGATTAAATTAATTGTTTTTTAGCCTGGACTTAAACACTGTGTCTAAATCCCACACACTCTTTGGAAGATTATTCCATGATTTTGGGGCTTTGTAAAAAAAAGCTTTGCCCCCAGCTGTAGTTTTCATAATATAATAATAATAATAATAATAATTAGAACTTTATTAATCCCAGAGGGAAATTGCTTCTTCGCATTTCCCAGCGTAACTGTGGTCAAAGCGCAGGGTCAGCCATGATATGGCACCCCTGGAGCAGTTAGGGTTAAGGACCTTGCTCAAGGGCCCAACAGTGGCAACCTGGTGGAGCTGGGGATCGAACTGCTGATCTTCTGATCAGTAACTCAGTGCCTTAAACCTTTGAACTACCACTGCCCCTACTGATAAGCAGCCTGCATCCTTTGATCGAAGTAGGCGTGACGAATCGGATTTAACTAATTGTAATTATTTAAGTTAACAGTACACAATATGTTTAATTACTTTGAGCATTAGGGTTTACAGTGAACAATCACCAATATAATTTTCACTCTGAATAAGGAACTGGATTAAAGATCGAGAAGGGTGTTACTGTTGTTTGTGGTTGTATCTTTCTGTAACAGTTCTTTAGATAAAAATTTTTCACTAGAGAACACAGCACTATGTACCCTGTCAGGTGAAGAGTGTAAACCAGAAAAGCAGGAATGTGGTATTTGTTAGGTTTCAGATTGTTTTTGATCTCATAAATAATTTTCTTTAGAAAGCTTATCATTTTTGCGGATTCTTCTTTCTGACTGTGACCTATTTCATTAAATAACGAAGAAAATGTTTTTGTTGTATGTGTTCTTTAGTCAGATTTAAGGGCAGCAAGTCAAGTCGGCTTTTATTGTCATTTCAACAACGTTCCTCCAGGACCAATGTGCTACATACATGCAACATAAATTAACAGAAAGTGATTAGCTAAGTAGGACACCTAATTAATTGGAGTCCAGTTCGTTATTGGAGGCTCAGGTAGACTGTAGATAAATCCAGTCCTGAACTATCGAGCAACTAAAGTCACAAGTCCTCAGAGAACAGCTGTCTGGATCAGCTGAGGACAGGGCAGTTTTCATTGTAAAGTGGAACCGTCCAAAGTCTCCATACGCATCCCAGGCAGACCACACGGGGTATCCATCCGAGATCTCCAAACCAGAAGCAGAACACCAGGATGAGTCAGACAGATCTATAGGACAGAGGGAGTCTGGATCACTGGCAGCTAAGGAACAACATGTATAGCTCGACAGAGAAACAGGTAGAGGGAGAGGAGAAGAGAGAGAAGTGGAGAGAGCAGAAGAGAAGGAAAGATTGTAGTTAGGTATGGTCACAGTCAAACAATGTATAGTCTAAATGTATATTTAGTGCAGAGTGCAAGCAGGGACTACAGCAAGACTAACTATAAAATCACTAAAAGGGAGAGCCAGAAGGAAACACAGACATGAGGGATCCCTGAGATGTAAAACCAGGGGTAGCACAGGCCAGGGGTAGCACAGTGGTTAAGGCATTGGACTACGGTTCGGAAGATCCCAGGTTCAAACCCCACAACCACCAAGTTGCCACTGTTGGGCCCTTGAGCAAGGCCCTTAACCCTCAACTGCTCAGATGTATAATGAGATAAAAATGTAAGTCGCTCTGGATAAGAGCGTCTGCCAAATGCCTAAATGTAAATGTAAATGTAAAACGGCCAATAACTTCACCATCAACAAACCTGAGTGATCAATGAGAGTGGGTAAGACAGCATCTAAACATACCGGTTCACTGTAATACTCAATGTCCATAAGTCCCCAGATCTGCTCCTTTATCTAAGGCAAATCTATTTACAAAAATGCTTGGCTAAATAAATAGTTTTTTAGCCTAGACTTAAACACTGAGACTGTGTCTGAGTCCTGAACATTAATTTGGAAGACAATTCCATAATTTTGGGGCTTTGTAAGAAAAATCTCTGCCCCCTGCTGTAGTTTTCATAATATGTGGTACTGACAAGCAGCCTGCATCCTTTGATCGAAGTAGGTGTGGTGGATTGTAAGACACTAGCAGTTCACTCAGATACTGCTGCGCGAGACCATTTAATGTTTTATACATCAATAGTGGTATTTTAAAATCGATGCAAAAGTTCAGAGCCAATGCAGTGTGGATAAGATCAACTGAAGTAAGCTGGTTTTTCTTATCTGGTTTTGCTGAGATGTATAACTGTGTGTCATCAGCATAACAATAAAAAACCAATACCATGCTTACGAATTATATTGCCTAGAGGAAGCACGTAAAGAGAAAAAAGCAGTGGGCCCAAAACTGAACCCTGTGGAACACCAAAGTCAGGCCAATAGAAGGTAATTTACTACTTTAACACTTGCTGTCTCTGTGCTGTGATGAGTCCTAAATCCTGACTAATACAGTTTGTTTATGCTATTCCTATCTAGATATGAACATAGCTGCTGTGCTACTATCTTTTCCAGAATCTTAGAGATAAAGAGGAGGTTTGATATCGGCCTATAATTGGACAGCTGACAAGGATCAAGGTCAGGTTTCTTACTTAGCAGTTTAATAAAATTTAAATATTTGGGATAAAATAAAATAATATTTGGGAACATACCCACTGCAGTGAAGAGTTAATGATTTTCAACAAGGGTTTTGTTATTGCTGGTACTATGTCCTCAGAGACTTCCTTAACATCTTCGTGTTTGCATATCTTGATGATATCTTGATTTTTTCTCGTTCACTAAGGGAACACAAGATCCATGTATGTCAGGTTCTACAACGGCTATTGGAAAACAAACTCTATATCAAGGCTGAGAAATGCGAGTTTCACGGTCCTCCTTCCAGGGGTTCTTGTTTTTACCTGCAGGCATCCAAATGGATCCGACCAAGGTCAAGGCAGTCACAGACTGGCCAGTGCCATCTTCTAGACAAGAACGCTTTCTGGGGTTCGCCAACTTTTATCGCCATTTCATTAGGAATTACAGCGTGGTGGCGACCCCACTCACAACACTCACCTCCACTAAAACCCCATTCAAATGGAATCCCCTGGCGGAGAAGGCCCTAAATGAACTTAAGCACCAATTTACCACGGCACCCATCCTTACCTTCCCGGACCCCTCCCTTCAGTTCGTTGCCAAAGTTGACGCTTCTGAGACAGGAGTTGTGGCCATTCTTTCTCAGAGGTCACCCAAGGATAACAAGCTCCATCCCTGCTCCTTCTTTTCTCATCGACTCACGGCCCCGGAGCGCAACCATGACATCGGAGACTGTGAATTACTGGCAGTTAAGCTCGCCCTTCAGGAATGAAGACACTGGCTGGAGGGGGCAGAACACCTGTTTTTAGTCTGGACTGACCACAAAAACCTTGAATACTTAAGATCTGCCAAAAGACTCAACTCACGCCAAGCGGGCTGGTCGCTGTTCTTCTCATGCTTTCACTTTACGCTGTCCTATCGCCCAGGTTTCAAGAATGTCAAGCCCGATGCCCTCTTCCGGCAGTTTTCCACTCCTCAGGACACACCCACCATAGAGACTGTCCTTCCACCTCACTGTCTTGTGGCCGCTACACGATTGAAAGTGGAGAACGCAGTCCTTCAATCCCTGAAACAAGAGCCGGGCCCAAGCGCTGTCCCACCTGGGCTACTCTGGGCTACTCTGCCAGCAAGTCTACGCCCACAAGTTTTGGACTGGGCACACTGCTCCAGAATAGCCTGCCATCCAGGGGTGACCCGTACCCTGTTTTTGACGCAACAACACTTTTGATGGCCCACTATCAAGAAGGATGTTGGAAACTTTGTTGCATCCTGCGACATATGTTCTAGAAATAAGACTACAAATCGTGCCCCGAGGGTCTCCTAAGACCCCTCCCCATTTCTCACCGCCCTTGTTACCGGATTACCATCTTTAGACAACAACACCTGTATTTTAACCATGGTCGACCGGTTCTCAAAATCTGCCCACTTGATTCCATTACCCAAACTTCCCTCTGCCAAGGAGACAGCTGAACTTCTAATTACCCATGTTTTCTGACTTTACGGACTACCTACAGACATTGTCTCAGACAGAGGCCCCCAGTTCTCAGGACAATTTTGAAAGGCCTTCTGTGGTCTCATCGGGGCCACACCTAGTCTCTCATCTGGCTTTCACCCTCAAAGCAATGGCCAAACTGAGCAGATGAACCAGGAACTCAAGAAGTCACTGAGATGCATGACGTCTCACAACACAGCTTCTTGGAGCCGATTAGTCCCATAGATTGAGTATGCTCATAATTCACTCCCCACCTCCTCCACTGGAATGTCCCGTTTCCAGTGTTGCCTCGGTTACCAACCACCACTGTTCCCCTTCCAGGAGGAAGAAGCCGCGGTTCCCTCAGCTCAAGCCTTTGTTCGCTGCTGCAGAACGACATGGCAATGTGCTCGTACCTGACTACAACACTCTGTCAGCATCTTCCAGCACAAAGCTAACTGTCATCGTTTAGCCGCTCCCAGGTACCATGTCGGCCAAAGGGTCATGCTCTCTGCTCGCGACATCCAGTCAAGACGACTTCCAGGAAGCTCTCACTAAGGTTCATCGGCCCATTCACCATCACCCGCATCATCAAGCCATGTTCCATCAGACTGGTTCTGCCATTGTCCATCCACCTTCCACATCTCTTAGGTCCATAGGTTGGTTGCGTGTCCCTTGGCTCCATCCTCTCAAGTTACACACGCCAGCTCTCTGCACGGAGCTCATTCACATAGCGCCGGCGCTCTGCTTCCACGTTCAGTTCAAGTTTAGAGTACACGCATCAGCACAAGCAGGCTTCCAATCTAACTGTCACGTCTGCCTTATGCATGGATTGAAGCCTGTCTTACCATAACAAGTCTCTAAGCACCACTTCTTGCTTCTCATCTGCATTTGGGTCTACCATGGCAGTTACGACCTGTGACAACTATCTGCTTGAGAAAATGTGTCAGTATAGGGCCTAATTTACAGGTTGACAAATTTAAAGAAGAGACGAGTGAAATTAATTCACTCTGTTCAAGGGGAGTATTCTAAGGTTTTGATGTGGTGTGGTTAGTTTATTATCTTTATCGCTTACATTGTCTAGTTACAAAGCCTGAATTTTTTGCTTAATATTTATGACATTGTTGTTAAAAAAGTTCATGAACTCCTCACTACTGTGAGGACTTCAACTGTTGTTGTGGAGATTTCTGCAATGGTCTTGTTTCTAGTTGATTAAGATACAGTATTAAATTAAAATCTAGGATTATTTTTGTTATTTTCAATAAGAGTGGAGAGATACTGAGTTGATAGAGTGGGATCGACTGAGCTGACTTTATTTTTGTAGCTACACTTTGTATGTTACTATAGAGAACTTGTAATACATTCAATTTGAGTATGTGTTTTTGTACGATAGACCGATTATCATTGTAAATAACTGCGACACCTCCTCTTCTACCAGTTAGCTGAGGCTGGTGTATGGAGCTGTATGATGGAGGACTAGCTTTATTTAGAGCTACGTACTCGTTCTCTTTATGGAATCCAGGTTTCTGTTAAACATAATATATCAAACTCCTGGTTTGTGATAGTTTCATTAACAATAACTGTTTTAGATGCAAGAGATCTAATATTTACAGGCCTAGCTTTAGATCAGAGGTGCCGGCTGCGCATTCAGTGTGTTTTTAATTTTTTGCCTCTATATTAGTTCAATTACTAAAACAGATATTCTAAGTCTCATTACATTTTTGTTTAGCTCAGGGAACAGACACAGTCTCAAGATAGTGAACCCAGAGTGATGACTCTCTGTGCAGCTAACAGATGTTTGGGTTAGCCTGTTTGTCTGCTCCCTGGCTCTGGATTGTCTAAACTAGGCCTCTTCTGAGACTATGAGCTATACTACAAGATATGAGAGCAGCACCTTCCCGAGTGGGATGGACGCCGTCCCTCCCTAACAGGCCAGCTTTGCTCTCAAAGGTCTTCCAATTGTCTATGAAGCCCACAATATTTTCGGAGCACCACATGGACATCCAACGGTTTAGCGACCAGAACCTGCTGTAAGCTATGTCGCCACGTCGCATTGGGATGGGACCAGAGCATATTACTTCATCGGACATTGGTCTTCTCTAATTTAGTTAAAGTTACTCTTACTAACCTCTGACTGATGAGAGCGTATATCGTTAGCTCCAGCATGTACCATTATCTAAGAGAATTTATTCTGTCCTAAAGCCCTAAGATCACCTGCTATGTCTGGTGCTCTGGCTCCTGGGATACACCTAACCACTGCCGCTGGCCCCCAAAGGCCTAGCTAATTTCATGTGCCTCAGTATAGAGTCTCCAATAACCAGAGCTCTTTCAGGTTTCTCAGCGGGTGCATCACTGAGGAGAGCAAACCTGTTGGACATGTGAAGCGCAGAGGAGGTGTGCTCTGTGTCTGGTTATCTCCGCCTAAGGCACCCAGACGTACCGCTACGGGAATAACACTGCTCTCGCGCTCTGTAACCCTCTCTAAAGTCTGGATGCGCTCCTCCAATGCTGATATCTTCTCCGTCAGAGTGGTCACTAACACACACCTATCACAAAAAAAGTTATTACTAATGACGGAGGAAGAATGTCTAAACATCCTGCACTCTACACACTGAATGAGTTGAATGGTAGACATGATAACGTAGAGTTTTAATTGTTTGGTGATGGATTTCGCTTGTTGTTCTTAGATTGGGAGATACATGCATTCTCTAAAAAATCACAAAAAATGAAAAAAGGCAAAAGTCCAGTAGTATTAAAACATAAAAGTTGTTATTTACTATGAACAGAAAAAGGCAGTATAAATAAAACACTGATATAAACAAGAATTTTCAAGTTAAAAATATGAAAACAGGAAGCTATATTACCTTTTAATTTCTGCACCTACAATCCTCTGTCACAATGACTGACAAGACACAATGGGCTATTTATTTCATATTTTAGTTAAAATTTAGAAGTTAGTGATAATCTTTTGTCTTTGAAGTAATTAGGGAAAATGTTAAAATGATTTTTTTTTTGTTCCCTGGCACAGACTTTTAAGCAAGCCCTGCAATTTTTCTGAACTTTCCTCCAGAACTGAGACTGCTGAAGGTCTCACCTTTTGTGAGGGTTGCCCACTAGAGGGCACTGTGTTGTAGTTTTTGTTGATAGACTCAGTTTCCCAGAAGGCACCTAGGTCAGGTGATGCAAGCACTCACCTGAACGAGGTAGCTCATATAACCTCGGTCGGGTGATGTCATCTGATGAGACACACCTGCAGGTTATAAATAGGAGTGAACCGGAAACATTCCTCAGATTGATTTGTCTGAACGGGCGTCCGGTCACATGGGCAGTGCGGCATTGGGACACACCATCTTGTTCCCGCCTTTTTAGGGAACAGGATTACAGCAACGTAACCCGAGACATTCCCTTTCAAGGGCTACACTTGATGCTGCGTGAAAACGCTATGGGAACAAGAGTACCAACACCGCCGCACTGCAAGTGTCTGGACCTCTAGGTTGTGTAGCGTGTGCGCACAAGGCCGAGAGGTCTCAGAACTATGTCTGTGAAGCTGACTCGAGGACCCGTGAGCCCGGAGTGGCATGAACATCCAGACTATAAAATCAAACAAATGTGTGCGGAGAGGACCAGTCCGCGTCACACACTTTCTGCAGGGAAATACCTCTAAAGCGATCCCCCTGGTTGAGTGAGCCCTGATTCCTAGAGGCGAAGTGAGCCCACGCGCCTCATAGGAGAGAGCAATAGCATCTCTCACCCAATGTGACAAGGTCTGTGTAGTGGCGGCTGCCCCCCAGTTGCGGCCTACATAGCATATAAAAAGCTGCTCTGACTTACACCATTAGCTGGTGCGGTGGACGTAGATCCGAAGAGCACGTACTGGACACAGTAGGTGAAGTTTCCCCTGCTCTGAAGCTGTGAAAGGCGGAGGACAGAAGGCTTCCAGAACAACAGGGTGCATGGTTGAGAATGGAACTTACGAAAGACAGTTCGGGTGAGAATGCAAAATGGCCTTGACTAGCCAAGGGGCAAAGGCTGGGGAATGGGAGCTGGAGATGGTTAAGTCTGCTTTATTTGTGAAGTAAAAGCAGATGAAGCTTCTGTAACATTATGGAAGGTGTTAGTTATCTGCTGTATATCCTGCTGGTGAGTACCCAGGAGCGTCCCCTGTTTCCCTAGCGCCCCTCTTAGTTGTGCAGCCTCGCAGTGGAGTTGAAGGATCCAAGTGCAGAGAAAGCGTTTATAGTTTCTGAAAGAGCTCTGCGGTGTGAACGTGGTAGTTCAGGCCAGCGTGTGTATGTATAGCGAGTGCAGCACTTTTAATCGGAATGCGGAAGCACGGTGAGGAGCGCTCGCGGTTTCTGTGAATGGGCTCTGTGGTGGGAATGCGGCAGTGTGGAGTGAGCGCTTGCCGTTTCTCTGAATGAACTCTGCGGCGGGAATGTGAAAGTGTTGAGTTAGCGTGAATAACACACAATAATCTGGCAGAGAGCTGATGTCTGACAGCGTGTTAAATAGAGAGTTGTGACGATCTGTGATTGAGAACAGCTGTGTTTGGAGTGATGAATGAGGTGTTGCAAGGAATGTGAACCTGGAGCAGGAGTGAACAGGTGATCATGACCTAGCTTGAGATGTGGGCGTGACCTGGTGTGCCATGACACTTCAATCTGACTCAAGGGCAGCAAAATGTTCCTGATTAAATACACTTTTATCTTTTAATCTTTTGCACCTGCTCTTTTCCATCACACTGACTTCATACAATTCACAACGAATGATACATTTTATATTTTAGTTAAAATGTAATGTTACGTTATAATCTTCTGTTTTTACAGAAGTTAATCTGCAGTTCTCCAGAGCTCTTGTTTTTTCAGACTCTTTTTGATTTAGTTGATTTAGTTCCCTTTTTGTGCTTAAAACAGCACTGAGGCAGATCAGAGCAGACGGACCAACCTTCTCTCCCCAAAAGCATAAGTGACACCTAGAAGGTCATGACCCTGTCTCATCCCACAAGAGCCCAGCTTGGAGTTCAATTCAATTCAATTTTATTTTATTTGTATAGTGCTTTTAGCAATTTTCATTGCCGCAAAGCAGCTTTACACAGTCAAAAGAATTATTTAAGTTTGTATGAAATGTGAATTTGTATGAATCAAGAATGGTCAGTTTGTCCCTGGTGAGCAAGCCGAGGGCGACAGTGGCAAGAAAAAACTCCCTGAGGTGGTAATAGGAAGAAACCTTGAGAGGAACCAGACTCAACAGTTGCTCAGACTCAGGATTTGCTCTGCCCCAGTCATCTAGACATCACAGTCTAGTCTGTGTTATAATCACTTAGATCCTTACACCTGCACGTCACTTGACCTGTCCATAGGTTTAATGTGATTTCTGATTAGTATGTAGTGTATTTAGTAAATCTAAATATATATATATAGATATATATATATATATATATATATATATATATATATATATATATAGTGTGTAGTGAGTAGTGGGTGAGTAGTATGTAGTGTGTCTGTTTGTGTGTGTACTAGAGAGAGGGAGGGGGCGGGGATGAGCTGTATATAAGTTTGGCTCAGTGACGCCCTATTACACTTTCCAGCACTCACTCTTGAGTCATCATCGCAACCAGTATGCTCAGACTTCTAGGAGTTTCTTTGTTCATTTTGGGGACAAACGCATCTCTTAATGTGCCTGATTTAGATGTGAAAAAGGTAAAAACAATTTAATAATATCAATACTCATTTAAAAATAATAATAATGCTGAAGAAAAATTACAACAGGCAGCACCACTCAGTTTCTTGCTTTCAAGATTTGGAATAATCATCAGACACACCTGTCTATTATCAGTACCATGCTATTTAAGAGATTCTGCTTTACAATTTCCAATTTTATTTGTATAGTGCTTTTAACAATGGTTATTCTTGTAAAGCAGCTTGACATAATCAAAATAAAATTGTGGAAGATTGTATGAAGTGTAAGAAAATGTGTCAGAATTAATCAGAATGAACGAGCCGAGGGCGACGGTGCTGAGAGAAAAACTCCCTGAGATGGCAATAGGAAGAAACCTTGAGAGGAACCAGACTCAACAGGGAACCCATCCTCATCTGGGTGATAACGGATAGCAGGGATTGATCTGCACTCATACTGTGTGTTAGGAGGCTGGAGGTTCAGTATAACAGGAGATGTGGAGTTCATATGGAGTCCAGTTCGTTATTGGAGACTCAGGTAGACTGTAGGAAACTCCAGTCCTGAACTATCGAGCGACTGCCGTCATAAGTCTTCCGAAAAGAGCTGTCTGCAACACCCGTGGCCAGGACTGTTTTCATAGTGAAGTGGAACCGTCCTCTAAGCTTTTGTCTCTGTCTGACTTTGACCTTGATGCCTAGTTTGCCCCTGAACTGTTTGCACCTTACCTAAGCCTTTTTTTTATGTTTTAGACCTTGAGGTTACCTGTTGTACTGTTTGTTTTATTTTTATTTTCCCACTTTTTGCCCTTAGCTGGCAGGAAGGTGGTACCTGTTAGGTACAGCCTTTGGTGCAGGATGGATAGAAAATCCGATATGGGCGGACATGGTTTCTAAGCACTTAGTGATGCCCGCCGTTAACGGAGACCTGCAAGTGGACAGCTTACTTATGACGTAAGAGACAGACAGAAAAACCACACAGTAAGAACACATTAAACACAGAGGTTTAAATATAAGTCTGTATGTGTGTGTGTGTGTGTGTGTGTGTGTGTGTGTGTGTGTGTAGGAAAAAAAGCCCTAAAACTGTAGTCTGCACCAGGATGTCTAATTTGTTGAAGAGAACCAAAACTCCAGGAATATTCTTCAGTAGCTTGAGTAAGTCTGAAACACACAGCAGACATGACTTTATAAAAGTGTATATGCAAATACATATAGTATATTGATTGTAACGTTGGTATAATGGGCGTTCACACACGCTATCCTCACTACGTGTTCCCTCATAGTACCACTCTGTGTCTTTGGTTGGAGTCCAGTAAGTTGCATCACTCCACTCACACTCATCCTCAACTCACTCCCTGTATACTTCCTGGTCGGTCTTTTAAAGCCGACTTTCCAGTCCAGTCTTTCTCAAAGCAACATGAAATGCTTCCCTTCCTGATCTGTGACTCCCAATTCTAAAAGACGTTTAACATTGCTTTCTCCTCTCCCTAGTTCTTTAAGCTGTGCTACCATATACAGCCTCTTCTGCATATATTTCCTGCACAAGAGCAGTATATGCTCAACAGTCTAACTTTCATTGCATACCTCACAGTCTCATCAACGGTTGGGTGTTTACTCATTAAGGTTGCTGTGTTCAATTCTTAGTCCGCTAATTAATACTTTCTCTTTCCGATTTCTCCCTCCTTATCGCATTTACTTTGTCCTGTATTTTCTAGCTAGGTCAGTTGTCTTGTCAACATGTTTGTCAACAGTAATAATTCCAAATCAAGCTCAGTAACATGTAATAAAGCATTATTAAGTATAGAAATATGTTATAAATCATTGTTATGTGCAGTAAAGTGTTATAGTAGATAATGTCTGCTGTCTCTCTCTCTCTCTGTGGTATAAAGCATTGTTAAAGTCATTAATTTGTTATAAGGCATTGCTAAGCATAGTGGTGTATTATAAAGCATTATTAAGCACAGTAACATGATATAATGTATTATTAAGCACATTGATATGTCCCATTGCTGTGTTTCTTCCTCAGACAACCAGACATTGATTGAAGTCAGTTTTTTGGACGTGATGTACGGGGAGTATTTTATCACCCAGCACAAAAAGACCACAAATGAAAATGTCACCTTCAGCATCAGGCTCTTCAGTCAGTCACCAACTATTTATGTGGATTTTATTGCTTTATTTTAATGACATTATACTCATACTGACATAGGGCAATATTTTTATTAAATTATCTTGTTTATTAAGTATATATTTGGGTAGATGTTAACATTTGCAGACAGAGGGGATGCACTGATATGATCATTTATAATTCAGTGTTTAATAGTTTTTGGGGGTGTAAAATTGCATTTAACTTGTGTGTGTGTGTGTGTGTGTGTGTGCGCGTGTGTGTGTGTGTGTAAGACAGCCCGTACGCCTGAAGTAAGTCTGAAAGTTAAAAATAAGCTCAATCAGGTTGCTCTGAAGCAGAATCTCACCCCAGTGAAAATCATCTTCCTCCCTTACCAGGGTACGACACAGTAGTGAACACAATGAGACACACACTAATTTAGGACATGGCAGGAGCACTATTTATAAGTATCTATTGTTGTAGTCAATAGAGGCACGATTTTGATGAACTCTGTTTTTTTAGGTGAATGCAGGTGAAGAACTGAATTTGACCTCAGACCCCTACAGAAATCATCACTATGGCTGCACACATGAATTACACTCAACCTTCTGTTCATGGTTTCTGGTTCTGTTCCCTACAGCAGAAGTTTAAAAGTGTCAACTAATCTACTGCTTCAAGCAATAAAACATGATTTACTGGCTGTTTCTGGTCCTTTGCCTTATTATTGAAATATTATTGATGGTAGTTGGGAGAGGACGCTGGCGCTGGCTGTGCGCCGCTTCTCCTGCTGCTATTTTTGCTGCTGTTTTTATTTTTATTTGGACTATTTTAGTAACCCGAAGGAGGACAGAAAACGCGTAGTGGATCTCACTACACCAAAAATGCTAAAAATAGAACCTTTTAATTTACAATCACTCACAAATAAATCTGTCCTTATACAAGATCATATTATGAACAAATGCTTGAATTTTATGTGCATACGGAAACATGGCATCAGCCAGAGGTGTTTTTAGCACTAAATGAAGCTTGCCCCCCTGGTTATAGCTACCTGGAGAAAGCCCGCAGTACTGGACGAGGTGGTGGCTTAGCTGTATTATACCGACAGCAACTGGATCTGTCTTCCCTCACTGTGCCTACACTGTCTTCATTTGAATCCCTTGCATTTAAGTGTAAAGCCCTCTCCCCATGACGATTCTGCTTATTTATCAAACCCCTAAACCAAATTCAGTGTTTATCTCTGAGATGCATGATTTTCTTACATCCATCTGTACCACTTCGGCCAACATCATTATACTCGGTGACCTTAATGTTCATGTAGATACTCCCTCCTGCCATTTGGCAGTTGAGTTTTTACAACTACTGGACTGCCTCAATCTTCAACAGCATGTTGATGTTCCCACACATTCCAGAGGGCATATATTGGATCTGGTTATTACAAATTCTATACCCATTAGCAACCCTTTTTGTGTATGATCTGGGGGTGTGTGACCACAAGGTTATTTCGATGGAGCTGTCACCTCTTTTTTCCCCCACAAAAGCAAAGCGACAAATATGTTACAGAAATTTTAAAAAGATCAACCCAGGTACTCTGAGCAATCTTCAGCATCTCTCCTCTGTTGAATGTTCCTCAGTCACTGAATCAGTTGACTTCTACAACCAATCCCTCAGCAGTCTCCTTGATTTCCATGCCACTGTCAGATATAGAACTGTCTGTATGTGAGCTGCGGAAGATGAAGACAGCTGGGCGTGTTCTTGAAAGACGTCTACAGGCCTCAGGACTCACTGTTCATAAGCAAGTTTACAAAGAACATCAGAAGGAATATGCAAGAGCATTGAGAGCTGCAAAATCAGAGTTTTATTCAAATATCATTAACAATAGCTCTGGAAATTCAAAGCAACTTTTCTCTTCTATAAATCGCCTATTGAAACCACAATTTCAATCTTACCTGGATCTAAGCTACAGAGGAGAAATGCAATAACATTATTACTTTTTTCAGGAAAAAAGTGGATACCATCCGCTCGTCTCTATCTCTGCACTACCTGTCTTGATGGATGACCCACAGCCAAGGAATTTGTAACCTTTCAGCTGTTTCTCTAAAGTTACGCAGCAAGAGGTTGAGGTCATTGTCAAATTCAAATTCAAATTTTATTTGTCACATACACAATCATACAGAGTACAATATGCAGTGAAATGATTTTTGCGACCACAGAGTCGCGACGGCAGCCACCTAACCGGCGCCATCATAGAAGATAAGGAATAGATACATTAGGATAACGAGGGTAAAAAATCCCCTCCCAGACTGTCCTTCGAAAAGGGCAGTGTGCGATCAGGGGTACAAAAAATACCTCAGCAACGAGCACATAAAAACATGTAAACACAAGACATAAACATTGCAACGATTAGGGTACAGGGGATAGGAAATGTCCAATGTAGGCAAACAGCTCCAGTCCCTGCAGCTAGAGAGCGCTGGTCCCGATTCCGCCTACCCACACTGAAGGGAATAAGCACACGAAGGCGTTGGATATGGGGAAGGTAGAGTGTCTATCTGTAGCTGTTATGTGTGTGCGTGAGTGCGTGCGTGTCAGTTGTAAGCCTGTAACATCCCGTAATAGTCTGCGCCAGGTGTCCTTGAAGGGGGGAAGGGAAGTAGGATTCCAGAGCGTCTCGTTATCTTGGTCTTCGGGGAGTTTGTTATGTCTCCAGCCACGGCCTTGAAATGCAGTAGCTGGAAAGAAAAGGGGCAGCCGAAAAGAAAATCATATTTTCCAGGTTTCGGTCAATATCTGCCAATTTCACAGATATTTAATGTCCATCACTGGTCTCCAGGTCTGTCCAAATCACGTTGCATAGCTGCTAGTCTCACCAAGATGTTATCCAATTTGCGGTCCAGAACCACAGTCTGATTACTGACAGCTCTCGTCACCACTATTTCCCAGCCAGCCAGTCTCTTGGGGTTGAGACTGACTGCTTTTAAGATTTTTCGATATCCAAGTATTCCACCTAATCCAATCAGCAGAATCCCTGTTATCAAAGTTCCGAATAGGTAGATATCTTTAACATCCTCCAGAGACAGTGCGGCCAGGCACACAATGCGCCACTTCTCCCAACCGTCCATCGTGTATCCAGCAGCAAACGTCCCAGCAGGACAAGTAGGTTCCCCAGAACCCACATTTCTCGTCGAGAAGATCGTGTCAATTTCATTCAGAGACCACTTGATCAAATCCATATTCCTTTTTATTTTCAAGAGCAAGGCGAGGAGAGTCTTCTCTGAATAGTATCACAAGACAGACAAGAGAAGCAAGCGGGGAGAGATAAGGGAGGGAGAGCAGATGCGACCGCCTTCGTCAAGAGCCAAGAGGGAAGGGAAGATGAAACCATCAAATTGTGCTCTGGACCCTTTTCCTACAGTTTTGGTTAAATCCAACCTTTGTGCTACAAGTCCCCTGATTACCAGGATAATAAATCACTCTCTCCAGACTGAATATGTTCCCCCTACATTGAAATCTGCCATCATCACACCACTTTAAAAAAAATCCACCTTAGATCCAGAAGTATTTGCAAACTACAGGCCTGATTCTAACCTCCCGTTCCTTTCAAAAGTGCTGGAAAAAGTAATTGCTGCACAGCTTCAGTCTCATCTAAAACAAAATAATTTTTTTAAGAAATTCCAGTCTGGTTTCCGCCCCTGCCACAGCATGGAAACAGCTCTGGTTAGAGTCACGAATGACCTGCTTATGTCAGCTGATGCTGGTTTTCCATCGCTTCTCATCCTGTTGGACTTGTCTTCGGCCTTTGATACTGTTGATCACAACATTCTTCTTTAAGATTACGTCACACAGTTGGACTCTCTGACTCTGTTTACAACTGGTTCTCAAACTATCTTACTGTAAGAGCGGAGCATGTTGTCCTGGGAGAGGCTAAACCCATACACACAATGTCACCTGTGGTGCTATTTTGTTTATATTGTATATGCTTCCCCTGGGCTGTATGGTCAGCCAGCATGGTATTTTGTTTATATTGTATATGCTTCCCCTGGGCTGTATCATCAGCCAGCATGGTATTTTATTTCATTGCTATGCTGATGATACTCAGCTCTACCTCAGAATAAATTTAAACTCCTCCTCTACTCTGCCATCATCGACGTTGACCATCTGTTTGGAGGAGATGGAAGTCATGGATGAAGCAAAATTTCCTGCAGCTGAACAGCTCTAAGACCGAAACTATTTTAGTAGGCACCCCACACCAGGTTAGGACATCTAACATCACCAGTATTACCTTTTCTGGTCAGAAGATCCTATTGTCAACATCCGTTATAAACCTTGGGGTTAAAATGGACTCTCATTTGACGTATGAGGCTCATGTCAAACATCTGTGTAAAACGTCTTATTTCCACATTAGGAATATTGCAAAACTGCTCCCAGCACTCACTTTTGCTGATGCAGAAAAGTTGGTCCACGTGTTTGTCTCCTCCAGGCTGGCCTTCTGCAATGCATTTCCCATTGGGACTACTGAAAGACCCCCTTTAAAAGCTGCAGTATGTTTAGAACAGTGCTGCTAGGATCCTGATGAGAGGGCATAAATATGATCATATTATGCCCATTCTTAAATCTCTTTACTGGCTTCCTGTTTCATTTAGAATTGATTACAAGTTTGCCCTTCTTACCCACCAGTGTATTTATGGGGATGCCCCTCCCTACCTCAAAGAACCTATTACCTTACATATATCCACATGTAACTTCCGCTCTGCATCAGTACATCTTTTGAAACCTCCTAAGACTAAAATGGGAGATAGGGCCTTTTGCTCAGCTGCACCTAGACTGTGAAATGCTCTCCCTGAATATCTGAGGACGCCACAGACTGTTGACGGTTTTAAATCTGGTTTTAAAAAATCTTTTTATCAGAGCTTTCTGGTCGAATTAATTTGTAGCACTTTTAGATTTGCTTTAAATATAAAGTGCATTATAAATAAAATGTATTATTATTATTATTATTAAATCATTCTGCTATTGTACAAAAATGTGTGTACAGATGGTACTCAACGTATTGTACTTAACTTTTTTTGCAAAGACGCCGACAACTCCTCAGATGCTGGAGGAAGGCATCCCACGCAGAGAAAGAAGGTCTAAAAGTCCTGTGGGAGGAGGTGAGGCGAAGGCTTGCCAGCCTTCGCAGAGCGGAACGCATCTGCAAGCGGAGCAAGCGAAAGCAGAAAGAGCAAGCCAGCTTCTTCAAGGACCCCTTAAGACACGCTAGGCAATTGCTGGGGGGAAACAAGACCGGGAAGCTCGAAATCACCAGGGAAAAAATGGAACAGCACGTCAAAAGGCAGTGCAGTGACCGGTTAAGAAATATCCCACTAGGTGCCCTGGCCTGCGCCACCGAGTTTTGAGTTCAACATCAAATCAAATTCAAATTTAAATTTTATTTGTCACATACACAGTCATACACAGTACGAAATGTAGTGAAATGCCCCCCAAGCTTAGCAAAGTTAGGCAAGCCGTGAAGAAGGCAAGGTCCTCATCAGCACCAGGCCCCAACAAGCTATATAAAAACTGTCCCAAGGTATTGAAGCTGCTATGGTATCTAATGAGGAAAAAGCAGCTCATTCCATCAGAGTGGCAAAGGGCCGTAGCGGTCTTTATCCCAAAGGAAGGAAACTCCAAGGACATCATCCAATTCAGAAACATCGACCTGCTGATCGTGGAAGTCAAAATCTTCTTCTCAGTGCAAGAGGATGACCACCTACCTGCTAGAGAATGGCTATATTGACACCAGCTGCTAGAAAGCAGGGGTTCCAGGTTTCCCAGGGTGCGTAGAGCACTCTACGATGATCTGAGACCAGATCATCGTAATGCATATGGTTCAGTCCCACATCAGCTGATCAACTACGCCTTGGAGTTCTTCCACATGCCTCCTTGCGTCAAGAACCTGGTAGCGCTATACTTCAGTGACCTGCAGATGTGCTTTGCCCTCCAAGACTTCACCACCGGGTGGCAGCAGTTGGAGGTGAGAATTGCAATGGGGTGTGCCATCTCTCCAATCTTGTTTGTGGCAGCCTTTGAGATAATCCTTATCGGAGCAAGACAAGTGGTTGGAGGAATCAAATTACCATCTGGTCAGAGAGAAGCTACATGAATGATGTAACCAGCCTCCTTCAGACAGCAGCATGTACATCCCAGCTGCTGGAAAGGGTGGACGAGTTGATGTCATGGGCCAGAATGAAGATAAAACCTTCCAAATCTCGTAGCCTGTCACTCAGAAGGGGAATCAGAAATGACAACACCATCTTCACTGTCAGGCGAGAGAAAATCCCCCTTCTGGCTGAACAACCCATCAGAAGCCTGGGAAGGCAGTATACCGCAGATCTGTCAAACAAGCACATGGTGAGGTCTGTCATGAAACAGCTCACGGATGGCCTGCGAAAGATCGATCGGAGCCAACTCCCCGGGAAGTACTCACACTCTTCAGAAAGGTGATGTGGCCCCTAAAAATGAGCGAGATCCCCTCATCCGCCGTGAGTAAGATAAATACAAAAGCCAACTTGTTCATCCGAAAATGGCTGGGATTGCCACGGTGCCTTTCCGAAATGGGCCTCTATGGGAAGAACACACTACAGCTTATACTGCAGTCCATCAGTCTGGGTTACAAGCAGGCAAAGTCCAGGCTGGTGCTCGAGCTAAGGAAATCCACCGACCAGTCAGTGAGGAATGCCAACGCCATGGTTTCCACTGGCTGGAAGTGGAATGCCCAAGCGGAGGTTGACCAAGCCGTCAGCAGGCTGCAACACCAGGAGATGGGCAGAGTCCAGGTTAGAAGAGCAGGGCTAGGATGGGGAGAAGCGCCACTGTTCTGGTCTAAGGCTAACTGCAAGGAACAGAAGGAGATAGTGGTGGCAGAGGTGTCGCGGACAGAGGAAGAGCGCTACAAGATCAAGGCCGTGTTGCAGGGCCGACAAGGAGGCTGGACAACCTGGGAGGGAGTCGTCAGCTGGAACATCAGTTGGTCGGATCTGTGGAGGATCCCACAGGCAAGGGTCAGCTTCTTGACAACTTATGACACGCTTCCCTGTCCTCGCAACCTCAACCAGTGGTTTGGGAATGAGGAAAGTTGCGCACTCTGCAACGCGCCCAACGCAAGTCTCCAACACATCTTGTCAGGCTGCAAGATCGCACTTTCCCAGGTGCGCTACAGATGGCGCCACGACCAGGTCCTGAGGAAACTGGCTAAGGTGCTGGAGGGGCATCGACAGGGCAGCACAGTAACACCACTATCAAAGGACTGTACCAGCTTCGTCACGGAAGGGGAGGGACAAATTTACACCAGGCCAAGAGAGATGTCGAGGCCTTTTTCCCCCGACCAAGAGTGGAACATGAGGGTTGACCTCAACAAACAGCTGAGGTTCCCACGGAGATAACAACTACATCTCTCCGCCTTGATATTGTGGTGTGGTCCATCAAAGTAAGATTGAGCTGACCGTTCCATCTAAAGGGGAGATAGGCGATAGGAGATAGGGGAGAGGCCGCCTTCGAGCGCAAGAAGGCCAAGTACTCTGAGCTGGCTGAGGAGTGCAGGGAGGCCGGCTGGAACATCACCATCTACCCAGTGGAGGTGGGATGCCGAGGGTATGTGGGGCTGTCAACCACATGCCTCCTGAGGGATGCAGGAGTGACTGGAAGGAACCTAAGAAAGGCCACTAAACATCTGGCAGAAGAGGCAGAGAAAGGCAGCTTTTGGCTCTGGTTGAGGAGAAAGGACAGGAGCTGGGGAAAGAAAAAATAACCCCAATAACAGCTGCAGGGGGTGACAGGGAGACGTCTCTGTCACTGCTCCGCCACCAGGAGACGTTCTAGCGGTTAAAGGAGCGAAACGTTGGTGAATAATGGTTCCTAGCTAAAGACTCTGCAGCTGACCCATGGGCACCGGAGGAGGTGCGACAGGCAGCAATGCCAAGCAGGTTATACCACCTACCTGTACATCGACTTTACTGTAGACTGATCATTAAACCCTTATTTAGTTTTCTGAACTTAACACATGGCAAAATTGAATACAAGGCACAACTTATATTTGGTTAAATGTCCCTGAGCAGGTTTACCTATTACCAGATGTTTTTGGTTGCCATCAACAAGCTTCTGGGAAAATTCTGTTATATTTTGTTATATTTATATTCTCTTAGTATATTTGACTACACACCTTAGCAAAATTGAGAGTTTAATTAAACTGGTTAGTTCCCTGGCATAGACTTTTAAGCATACCCTGCAATTTTTTTGAATGGGTTGAAGCTTCAAAAGTGAGACTGCTAAAGGTGTCATGCACACTCAAGATGCGACCGGCACTAGGACCCGGAAGTAATGCGGTCGCGAACCAGGAAGTATTATAAGAGTAAACAAACCATAGCACAACTCTCAGTAATTGAGTTGGCCGATGTCGTCTCGGTTGCGTTCATCAATCTGTGAGTACTCACTTTCTTGGTTTTGCTTTCTTAGTGTGTGTTTATAGGACGCGGGTTAGATTGTGTCTCTCCCTTACTTCCCAATCGTGAGAGTCCTTAAACTAAAAAGCGTGATTATCCTGCCTATTCGTGTCACTCCGCGAATGGGTTTACCATTCACGCTACACAGGGCTAACCGCTAAAGCTACGTCTTCTGGTCACCTCAGGTTAGTTCCTGACATAAGGTCTCACCTTTACTTCTCCAAATATTCCTTCAGAAAGCTTTTTCTTTGTCCATCTGGTCAGCTCCAAACTTAACGGTGTCAAGCTTAAAGATGTGGATTTTGGAGCAGGGACTTTTTTCTTTTTAACATGTTTGCTCTCTGCTGAGGGGGACAGGTCAAGGCCTTTTTAAGGCCTTTTCAAAGTGTCCCTATTTCCCAATATTTGTACTTACAGTATGTACAGATGGTACTCAACGTATGTGTAAGGTTTTATAATGTGATAAGACAATGTAATCTAATAAAAAGATTCCTGTGCTCTGAGAACACACCCCTCACTATGCTTCCTCATGCCTTCTGTGGTAACACCTTCTATATCCTGTATCCAGACGAGGATACATCCAAATGGCTCGTGTTTGCTAGAACCCTTTTGTTTATTCAAGAGAATGCAAATGTATCTCGTCTCACCTGTCTGTCTCCGGGTCCCTCTTTGACTGACATGTTAATGACTGGTTCTTTTGATGTTCGGGACATAGCACTGTTTAAATGTGCTCTCTTTGCTGAGAATAAACAGAGATCTTCAGACATCATGCCTACGTGTGTGTGTGTGTGTGTGTGTGTGTGTGTGTGTGTTTGTCTCTCTCGGTCGATCGGGCCCGGACAGGTAAGTGTATCAAGGTGCAGTGGACACAACAAGAAAAAACTCTTCTTCTTTTAGCTCGGACACACATTTCATCTTCATTTAAAACCTAACGGTATGGTACATAGCTTTTTTACTATAGACTGATCATTAAAAGCTTATTTAGTTTTTTTTTTTTTTAATCAACACAGGGCAAAATTAAACACAAAGCACACCTTATATTTGGATAAATGTCCCTCAGCATGGGTTTACCCATTACCATGTTTTTGGTTGCCATCAACAAGCCTCTGGCAGAATTCTGTTAGTATATTTAGCTACACATATTAGCGAAATTGAGAGTTTAATTAAATTGGTTAGTTCCCTGGCATAGACATTTAAGCATGCCCTGCAATTTTTCTGAACAGGTTAAAGCTTCAAAAGTAAAGCTGCTAAAGGTTTCCCCTTTACTCCTCCAAACATTCCTCCAGAAAGCTTTTCTTTGTCCATCTGGTCAGCTCCAAACTTAACGGTGTCAAGCTTAAAGGTGTGGAATTTGGAGCAGGTGTGAGAGTTGCCCACTAGAGGGCACTGTTTGTGTTCGTAGTTTTTGTTGGTAGACTCAGTTTCCCAGAAGGCACCTCGGTCAGGTGATGCAGGTGCTCACCTGAACGAGGTAGCTCATTACTCCCGTTATAAATAGCTGGTTGTTCTAGGAAACTGGGTCATGCATTAATGTGAGTTCTGTTAAGTTGGTTTTGTTTTCTCTGATTATGTTCTGTTTAAGTTTGTTTAGTTATAGTTGGCATTTGGTTTCTGGAGCCCTTTAAGTTTGTGTTAGTATGTCTTTGTCTCTGTGTCTTCTAGCAGGATTAGCCCTTTAGGAGAATTAGCCTTGTGTTTATCCTCATGTGTAAGTAACCTCCTTTGCATGTGTAGTTCTTAGTCCTGCTTAGATCTTAGTCTGTCTAGTCTTTGTGTCTGTTTAGCTCCTAGTCTGTTTAGGTACTAACCTTTTAGAGTTCTTAGTCTGTTTCATATCTAGTCTGCTGTGTACCTAGTCTGTTCATGCCTTGGTTCTCTGGCTACTAGCCTGTTTAGCAATAAGTCTGTTTATCTACTAGCTAGCTTAGCAGCTAATGTGCATAACAGCTAGTAGGCCTATCCAAGTCTGTCTTGTGTGTTTAGCCCCTTGCATGTATTGTCCCTTGTGTTTAGTCTGCTAGGCTGTTTAGTATGTCTTGTCTGGTTTGTATCCCCTGTCTGTATTGTATTAGTTTGTGCAATCCCTTGTCAGTGTGTTTGTGTATTAGTTGATTATTGGTTCTGTTTATAGTATGCTCCAAGGTACATGTCCTTTGTTCATGTTTGTTTATTAAAGACTTTGCTTCATCCCCCTCTGTGTCTATGCCTAAACACCATGCCCACAGTCCGAGACCTAACAGTTCGTGACAGCAGGGACTTTTTTTCTTTTTAACATGTTTGCTCTCAGCTGAGGGAGACAAGTTCAGGTCTTTTCAAAGTGTCCCCATTTCTCAAAACTTATACTTACAGTGTGTACAATCATTTTTAACTGATCTCATAGGGGAGAAGGAGTAGAGAAATACCACAATCACCAACTGCTTCTCCATTTCTTGGTGTCGAATGTCCGAGAACTCAAAACCTTTCCAAGGAAAATTAGATGAACAGTGTATTTAATACAAGTGGAATTAATGCTCCTTCAGCCAGAAAGATGCCACGCCCTGCTCCAACCATGGATATTATTGATCCTCCTAATGTACAAAGAGACGTTGTCGAGCATGTAAGAACAACTGATGTAATAGCTCAGCATACTTCCCTACGTCTCAGACCTTTCTCAGGAAAATTTCCACATCCACAAAGTTAGCCAGACTTTGAAACATGGTGAGCGTATGTGGAATTCTTACTCGTCAATCCATCTGTTTCAGACTTTTCTCGTACAAGAAAAATTCTATACAGCTTGCTTCCACCTGCTGCTGATGTAATCAAACATGTTAGTCCACAGTAATCGCCCTCAGTATATTTAGAGTTACTGGAGTATGGATCAGTAAAAAATGGGGAGGATTTGCTAGCAAGGTTCATGACAATGCTGCAGAATCAAGCTACCTTCATCAATTACAAGTGATGTTAAGTTCAGCAGTGAGAAGGGGTGGTAATGCAGCGAGTAAACGTGATCGCTGTTTATTGAAGCAATTCTGTTGCGGGTGCTGGGATGATGGCTTAATTGCCAATCTTCAGTTTGGAAAGGAGAAATATTAACCCACCATCTTTTGCAGAACTAGTATTGTCCGTTAGAACGGAGGAAGGGAGGAGGTGGTGCTGTTGAGCTCGTGATTGAGTAGGACGTGTTTTTGAAGGCTCCGGAGGATAATTGTTATTAAATTGCGCTTTCCAGTTTTAATTTTACTGTCATTCATCCCCGTTAATTCAATTCAATTTTATTTGTATAGCGCTTTTAGCAATTTTCATTGCCGCAAAGCAGCTTTACACAGTCAAAAGAATTATTTAAGTTTGTATGAAATGTGAATTTGTATGAATCAAAATGGTCAGTTTGTCCCTGGTGAGCAAGCCGAGGGCGACAGTGGCAAGGAAAAACTCCCTGAGATGGTAATAGGAAGAAACCTTGAGAGGAACCAGACTCAACAGGGAACCCATCCTCATTTGGGTAAAACAGAAAGCAGTAAATGATCTGCATTTATACAGTTTGTAGGGTTTGAGGCAGTTCAGCTATAATAGCTGATGTTAATTGATGTTAATATGGAGGCCAGGTAGTTATTGAAGACCCAGGTAGACTTGTAGGAAGTTCCAGTCCTGAACTATTAAACTGTCAAGTCCCCAGAGAAACAGTTGCGAACACCAGTCAAGGCCAGAACCATCTTCTAGGTAGAGAGAATCATTTCCAGACACCAGACGCATCCCAGAGAGACACACGGGGCATCCATGTGATGAGTCCGTGATCTTCAGCCAGAAGCGGGGCACCAGGATGGGTCAGACAGGTCCGAAGGGGAGAGGGAGTCTGGATCACTGGCAGCTTAGGAACGACATGTGTAGCTCGACAGAGAGAAAGAAAGAGTAAAAGGGGGAGACAGGAGGAGAGAGGAAAGAGAAAGAGGGGGGAAAGAGAAGAAGAGGAGAGATGGCAGTTAGGTATGGTCACAGTCACACAATGTATAATGTGAATGTATATTAACTGTAGAGTGCAAGCAGAGACTCCGGCAGGACTAACTATGACAGCATAACTAAAAGGGAGAGCCAGAAGGAAACACAAACATGAGGGCTTCCTGAGATGTAAAGCAAACAATCACCTCACCGTCAGCAAACCTGAGTGATCAATGAGAGTGAGGAAGACAGCATCCAAACATACCAGTTCACCATAATACTCTACGTCCATGAGTCCCCCAGATCTGCTCCTTTACCTATGGCAAATCTATTTATAAAAATGCTTGGCTAAATAAATAGGTTTTTAGCCTGGACTTAAACACTGAGACTGTGTCTGAGTCCCGAATACTATTTGGAAGACTATTCCATAACTTTGGGGCTTTGTAAGAAAAAGCTCTGCCCCCAGCTGTATTTTTCATAATACGCGGTACTAACAAGCAACCTGCATCCTTTGATTGAAGTAGGCGTGGTGGATCGTAAGACACTAGCAGTTCGCTCAGGTACTGCGGTGCGAGACCATTTAATGCTTTATATGTCAAGAGTAGTATTTTAAAATCAATGCAAAATTTCACAGGGAGCCAATGCAGTGAAGATAAGATAGGGGTGATGTGCTCATATCTTCTGGTTCTAGTGAGGACTCTCGCTGCTGCATTCTGGACTAGCTGAAGCTTATTTATGCATCTAGCTGAACAACCAGACAGTAAGGCATTACAATAGTCCAACCTAGAGGTGATAAAAGCATGAACTAGTTTTTCTGCATCGTTTAGCGACAATAAATTTCTTATCCTGGCAATATTTCTGAGGTGAAAGAATGCTATCCTGGTAATATTATCTTATGATGAGCTTCAAATGAAAGGCTGGAATCAATAATCACACCAAGGTCTTTCACTGTTGCATTTGATGGAACAGAAAGGCCATCTAAAGTTACGGTGTGATCTAAAATTTTACTCCTAGCTGTATGCGGTCCTATGACTAGAACTTCTGTCTTATCCGGATTTAGCAGAAGGAAGTTAATTAGCATCCAATTTCCTATGTCCTGCACACATTGCTCAATTTTAGTAAGCTGTTTTTTCTCGTCAGGTTTTGCTGAGACATATAACTGTGTATCGTCAGCATGACAATTAAAACTAATACCATGCTTACGGATTATGTTGCCCAGAGGAAGCATGTAAAGGGAAAAAAGCAGTGGACCTAAAACTGAACCCTGCGGAACGCCAAACTCCACTAGAGAACATGCAGAATAATCACCATTTAAGTCTACATACTGATAACGATGGGTCAGATAGGATCTGAGCCAGGAAAGGGCTGTACCCTTAATTCCTACTAAATTTTTTAATCTGTAAAGAAGAATAGCGTGATCAATGGTGTCAAAAGCTGCACTGAGGTCGAGTAAACACAACCCTGATCAGGGGCCAATAGGAGGTCATTTACTACTTTAACGAGTGCTGTCTCTGTGCTGTGATGAGGCCTAAATCCTGACTAATACAGTTTATGTATGCCATTTCTATGTAGATATGAGCATAGCTGCTCCGCTACTATCTTTTCCAGAATCTTAGAGATAAAGGGGAGGTTTGATATTGGCCTGTAACTGGACAGCTGACAGGGGTAGAGGTCAGGTTTCTTAATTATTGGTTTGATAACTGCTAATTTAAAAGATTTTGGAACATAACCAATGCTGAGTGAAGAATTAATTATTCTCAACAGGGGTCCTGTTATTGCTGGTACTATCTGTTTAAAAAAATGTGTCGGTACAGGATCTAAGATACAGGTTGATGAAGTTGCAGAAAAGATGAGTGAAATTAGTTCATTCTCTTCAAGGGGAGTGAAGTATTCTAGGTTCTGATCTGACATGGCTAGATTAACATCTGCATCAATTAAATTGTTCGGTTTCAAAACCTCAATTTTATGCCTAATATTTACAATTTTATTATTAAAAAAGTTCATGAAGTCCTCACTATTGCATGATGTTGTTGTGGAGATTTCTGCAGTGGTCTTATTTCTGGTTAATTTGGCTACAGCATTAAATAAGAATCTAGGATTATTTTTGTTATTTTCTATAAGAGTGGAGAGATATGTTCTTCTAGCTACACTAAGAGCTTTTCTATAGTTCAGGATGCTCTCCTTCCATGCTATTTGAAATACTAGCAATTTAGTTTGACGCCATTTACGTTCTAATTTCCGAGCGGTCTGTTTTAAAGTGCGCGTGTGATCGTTATACCAGGGAGCAAGTTTCTTATCTCTAATAATTTTTCTTTTAACTGGAGCTACATTATCTAAGGTACAGCGAAATGTCGACTCTAAATATTCAGTTGCCTGATCGAGTTCTGTGGGGTCAGACGGTGATCTAATCGAAGTTGGGAACTCTGGGAGATTACTGATAAAACTCTGTTTGGTAGTTGATGTGAATGTACGTTTCATACGGTAGCGCGGCGCTGTGCGTACATTATTACTGTGACACACTTGAATTAAGACAAGATAGTGATCTGAGATAACTTCAGATAGTGGAATTGTGAATAAATTTCTTATACTTAATCCGAATAATATTATTAAATCTAAAGTGTGACCTGCTTTATGAGTGGGTCCTACTACACACTGAGTCCAGTATAGACATAAATGCTGTTCTCAGAGGGTCTTCTGGGTTTTCAAAATGAATATTAAAATCTCCAGCAATTAACACTTTGTCTACAGAAACGACTAGGTTTGAAAGGAAATCTGCAAGTTCACTAAGAAATTCAGAGTACGGCCCTGGAGGTCTGTAAATGACAATTAGCGGGATCGACTGAGCTGACTTAATATAGTTAAATACACTTATGTTACTATAAAGAATTTCAAATGAATTAAATTTGTGTCCATGTTTTTGTACAATAGTCAAATTGAATAACTGCGACGCCTCCTCCTCTACCAGTTAACCGGGGCTGGTGTATGTAGCTGTATCCAGGAGGACTAGCTTCCTTTAGAGCTACATACTCGACCTGTTTAATCCAGGTTTCTGTTAAACAGAGTATATCAAACTCCTGATCTGTGATAATTTCATTAACTATAACTGCTTTAGATGCGAGAGATCTAATATTTAACAGTCCTAGCTTCAGATCAGAGGTGCCGGCTGCGCATTCAGTCTGATCCAAGTTTGTGGTCTTTATGTTAATTAAATTACTAAAACAGACTTTCTGAGTCTTTCTAAATTTGTTTTTAGCTCGGGGAACAGACACAGTCTCAATATGATGAACCCTGAGTGACGACTCTATGCAGCTAGCAGACGGTTGGTTTAGCCTGTCTGTCTGCTCCCTGGCCTGGGCTCTGGATTGTCACTGATTAACTAGGCCTCTTCTGAGACTATGAGCTATACTGCAAGAAATGAGAGCAGCACCTTCCCGAGTGGGATGAACACCGTCCCGCCCTAACAGGCCAGCTTTGCCCTCAAAGGTCTTCCAATTGTCTATGAAGCCCACGTTGTTTTCGGAGCACCACCTGGACATCCAGCGGTTCAGCGACCATAACCTGCTGTAAGCTATGTCGCCACGTCTCATTGGGATGGGACCAGAGCATACTACTCCATCGGACATCGCCTTCGCTAATTTAAACACCTCTGAAAAGTTATTCTTACTAACCTCTGACTGACGAAGGTGTATATCATTAGCTCCAGCATGTACAACTATCTTAGAGAACCTGTGCTGTCCTAGAGCCCTAAGATTACCTGCTATTTCCGGTGCTCTGGCTCCCGGGATACACCTAAACAGTTAACAGTTTTATTTGTACATTTGTCTCTAAAGGTTGCTCCGAAAACAACGTGGGCTTCATAGATAATTGGAAGACCTTTGAGGGCAAAGCTGGCCTGTTAGGGCGGGACGGTGTCCATCCCACTCGGGAAGGTGCTGCTCTCATTTCTTGTAGTATAGCTAATAGTCTTAGAAAAGGCCTAGTTAATCGGTGACAATCCAGAGCCCAGGCCAGGGAGCAGACAGACAGGCTAACCCAACCGTCTGCTAGCTGCATAGAGTCGTCACTCAGGGTTCACTCTATTGAGACTGTGTCTGTTCCCCGAGCTAAAATCAAATTTAGAAAGACTCAGAAAGTCTGTTTTAGTAATTTAATTAACATAAAGACTACAAACTTGGATCAGACTGAATGCGCAGCCGGCACCTCTGATCTGAAGCTAGGACTGTTAAATATTAGATCTCTCGCATCTAAAGCAGTTATAGTTAATGAAATTATCACAGATCAGGAGTTTGATATACTCTGTTTAACAGAAACTTGGATTAAACAGGACGAGTATGTAGCTCTAAATGAAGCTAGTCCCCCTGGATACAGCTACATACACCAGCCTCGGCTAACTGGTAGAGGAGGAGGCGTCGCAGTTATTCACAATGATAATTTGACTATTGTACAAAAACACGGACACAAATTTAATTCATTTGAAATTCTTTATAGTAACATAAGTGTATTTAACTATATTAAGTCAGCTCAGTCGATCCCGCTAATTGTCATTTACAGACCTTCAGGGCCGTACTCGGAATTTCTTAGTGAATTTGCAGATTTCCTTTCAAATCTAGTCGTTTCTGTAGACAAAGTGCTAATTGCTGGAGATTTTAATATTCATTTTGAAAACCCAGAAGACCCTCTAAGAACTGCATTTATGTCTATACTGGACTCGGTAGGAGTAAATCAGTATGTAGTAGGACCCACTCATAAAGCAGGTCACACTTTAGATTTAATAATATTATTTGGATTAAGTATAAGAAATTTATTCACAATACCACTATCTGAAGTTATCTCAGATCACTATCTTGTCTCAATTCAAGTGTGTCACAGTAATAATGTACGCACAGCGCCGCGCTACCGTATGAAACGTACATTCACATCAACTACCAAACAGAGTTTTATCAGTAATCTCCCAGAGTTCCCAACTTCGATTAGATCGCCGTCTGACCCCACAGAACTCGATCAGGCGACTGAATATTTAGAGTCGACATTTCGCTATACCTTAGATAATGTAGCTCCAGTCAAAAGAAAAATTATTAGAGATAAGAAACTTGCTCCCTGGTATAACGATCACACACGCACTTTAAAACAGACCGCTCGGAAATTAGAACGTAAATGGCGTCAAACTAAATTACTAGTATTTCAAATAGCATGGAAGGAGAGCATCCTGAACTATAGAAAAGCTCTTAGTGTAGCTAGATCAACATATCTCTCCACTCTTATAGAAAATAACAAAAATAATCCTAGATTCTTATTTAATGCTGTAGCCAAATTAACCAGAAATAAGACCACTGCAGAAATCTCCACAACAACATCATGCAATAGTGAGGACTTCATGAACTTTTTTAATAATAAAATTGTAAATATTAGGCATAAAATTGAGGTTTTGAAACCGAACAATGTAATTAATGCAGATGTTAATCTAGCCATGTCAGATCAGAACCTAGAATACTTTACTCCCCTTGAAGAGAATTAACTAATTTCACTCATCTCTTCTTCAAATTCATCAACCTGTATATTAGATCCTGTACCGACACATTTTCTTAAACAGATAGTACCAGCAATAGTAGAACCCCTGTTGAGAATAATTAATTTTTCACTCAGCATTGGATATGTTCCAAAATCTTTTAAATTAGCAGTTATCAAACCAATAATTAAGAAACCTGACCTCGACCCCTGTCAGCTGTCTAGTTACAGACCAATATCAAACCTCCCCTTTATCTCTAAGATTCTGGAAAAGATAGTAGCGGAGCAGCTATGCTCATATATACATAAAAATGGCATACATGAACTGTATCAGTCAGGATTTAGGCCTCATCACAGTACAGAGACAGCGCTCGTTAAAGTAGTAAATGACATTCTATTAGCCTCTGATCAGGGTTGTGTAACTATGCTTGTACTACTTGACCTCAGTGCAGCTTTTGACACCGTTGATCACGCTATTCTTCTTCACAGATTAGAAAATGTAGTGGGAATTAAGGGTACAGCCCTCTCCTGGCTCAGATCCTATCTGACCCATCATTATCAGTATGTAGACTTAAATGGTGATTATTCTGCATGTTCTCTAGTGGAGTTTGGCGTTCCGCAGGGTTCAGTTTTAGGTCCACTGCTTTTTTCCCTTTACATGCTTCCTCTGGGCAACATAATCCGTAAGCATGGTATTAGTTTTCATTGTTATGCTGACGATACACAATTATATGTCTCAGCAAAACCTGACGAGAAAAAACAGCTTACTAAAATTGAGCAATGTGTGCAGGACATAAGAAATTGGATGCTAATTAACTTCCTTCTGCTAAATCCGGATAAGACAGAAGTTCTAGTCATAGGACCGCATACAGCTAGGAGTAAAATTTTAGATCACACCGTAACTTTAGATGGCATTTCTGTTCCATTAAATGCAACAGTAAAAGACCTTGGTGTGATTATTGATTCCAGCCTTTCATTTGAAGCACATGTAGATAATACTACCAGGATAGCTTTTTTTCACCTCAGAAATATTGCCAGAATAAGAAATTTATTGTCGCTAAACGACGCAGAAAAACTAGTTCATGCTTTTATCACCTCTAGGTTGGACTATTGTAATGCCTTACTGTCTGGTTGTTCAGCTAGATGCATAAATAAGCTTCAGCTAGTCCAGAATGCAGCAGCAAGAGTCCTCACCAGAACCAGAAGATATGAGCACATTACCCCTATCTTATCTTCACTCCATTGGCTCCCTGTGAAATTTCGCATTGATTTTAAAATACTACTCTTGACATATAAAGCATTAAATGGTCTCGCGCCGCAGTACCTGAGCGAACTACTAGTGTCTTACGATCCGCCACGCCTACTTCGATCAAAGGATGCAGGCTGCTTGTCAGTACCGCGTATTATGAAAAATACAGCTGGGGGCAGAGCTTTTTCTTACAAAGCCCCAAAGTTATGGAATAGTCTTCCAAATAGTGTTCGGGACTCAGACACAGTCTCAGTGTTTAAGTCCAGGCTAAAAACCTATTTATTTAGCCAAGCATTTTTATAAATAGATTTGCCATAGGTAAAGGAGCAGATCTGGGGGACTCATGGACGTAGAGTATTATGGTGAACTGGTATGTTTGGATGCTGTCTTCCTCACTCTCATTGATCACTCAGGTTTGCTGACGGTGAGGTGATTGTTTGCTTTACATGTCAGGAAGCCCTCATGTTTGTGTTTCCTTCTGGCTCTCCCTTTTAGTTATGCTGTCATAGTTAGTCCTGCCGGAGTCTCTGCTTGCACTCTACAGTTAATATACATTTACATTATACATTGTGTGACTGTGACCATACCTAACTGCCATCTCTCCTCTTCTTCTCTTTCCCCCCCTCTTTCTTTTTCCTCTCTCCTCCTGTCTCCCCCTTTCACTCTTTCTCCCTCTCTCTGTCGAGCTACACATGTCGTTCCTGAGCTGCCAGTGATCCAGACTCCCTCTGCCCTCCGGACCTGTCTGACCCATCCTGGTGCCCCGCTTCTGGCTGAAGATCTCGTCACATGGATGCCCCCTGTGTCTCTCTGGGATGCGTCTGGTGTCTGGGAATGATTCTTTCTACCTAGAAAATGGTTCTGGCCTTGACTGGTGTTGGCAACTGTTTCTCTGGGGACTTGACAGTTCGATAGTTCATGACTGGAACTTCTTACATGTCTACCTGAGTCTTCAATAACTACCTGGACTCCATAGTAACAGCAATTAACATCAGCTATTATAGCTGAACTGCCTCCCACCCTACACACTGTATAAATGCAGATCATTTACTGCTTTCTGTTTCACCCAAATGAGGATGGGTTCCCTGTTGAGTCTGGTTCCTCTCAAGGTTTCTTCCTATTACCATCTCAGGGAGTTTTTCCTTGCCACTGTCGCCCTCGGCTTGCTCACCAGGGACAAACTGACCATTTTGATTCATACAAATTCACATTTCTTACAAACTTAAATAATTCTTTTGACTGTGTAAAGCTGCTTTGCGGCAATGAAAATTGCTAAAAGCGCTATACAAATAAAATTGAATTGAATTGAAAAAGGTGGTTACAATGTCCGGTAAAAACACAAACCCGTAGCACAACTCAGTCACAACTGAGGCCTAATCCACAGGCCATGGCCTCACAAGGCCGCCATTGATGCCGGACTGTCTGCGCTAAAGGGTACCGTAGGTGAGATGGAGCGCTCGCTCTCCGGTTGTACTGATGATATTACTTCAATGCAAAGTAAAATACAACGTCTTACAGCAGATTTAATTAAACTGGATAACAAATGCGAAGATTTGGACGCCAGATCAGGTCGTAATAATGTTCGCATAATCTGTGTTCCCAGAGGGTCCTAACAGCTGCACCACCTCTAGCATCGCTGTGATGCTTAAAGAGCCGCTCAGCCTGGAGAAGGAGCCGACTTTAGACCGATCTCACCGCACTCTACAGCCTGTACCAAAGCCTGGTGAACGACCTCGAGCTGTTGTGGCCAGATTTTACTACCACAGTGAATGTCTTGATGTTTTTCCCGACCACACAGCAAAAATTGCAAAAGCGCGTGCTTCTTTTAATGAGGACGACAACTCCGTGGCATTGAGGGCAAGCGCTATGGCCTGTTCAATCCAGCGCGGCTGAGGATAACCTACAATGGTGTAGGGAAAGATTTTCTTTCGGCCGATGAAGCAAAGGACTACATTAAAACTATCCAAACTGCGTGATCTGCACTTGTGGTGTTTTAAATAGTTCGTCATTATGGGGCTCTGCGAAACTCTATCATTTTCACATTTTTGGGATAAATGGCTAATTCCTATGTAGGCCCAAGTTTAGCTGGGAGTAGTAGACCTATTCGTTTTCTTAGCTGGAACATTAGAGTTATGGGTAACCCAATTAAAAGATCTGGGGTATTTAATCACCTGAAACGTTTACATACTGATATAGTGTTTTTTACAAGAAACACATCTTCAAGTTAAGGATCATCATAGGCTTCTCCGTCCCTGGGTAGGTCAATAGATACTACTAGGTCTGGGTAGTAATTTTAATTCTAAGTCCAAAAAGTGTGGCCATAATAGCTAACAAAAAGATACAGTTTTTACCTAATCATATAATTGCTGAGAGAAATGGCAGGTATCTTATTGTTGCAGGCACACTAATTCAGACCAGGCTTTTGTTGGTAAATGTCTATGCTCTAAACTTCGATGATTCGGATTTTGCAAATAAATAGTAGCCTTCTCTGCTTAAACACCCATTTGATAATTTTTGGGGGAGATTTAAACTGTGTTTCTGATCCAGTTTTGGATCGCTCTAGCTTCCGTGTTGTGTCCCAGTCTGCCATGTCTGAAATATTTTTTGATTTCATGTCACAGAATGGCTTTGTAGACCCATGGAGATTCCATAATCCTGTATATAAAAAATTCTCATTTTTTTCTCAGGTGCATCATTTATACTCTAGAATTGATTATTTTTTCATTCACATCTTAAACCTTCTGTTGTTTCTTTAGATTATTTAAGTACTGTGATTTCTGATTTATAGATAAATAAACTGATTTATAGATAAATAAACTCCCATGCTCCCTTATCACTGGATATCCAATTATCAACGCATAAACAGACCCCATCGTCTTGGCGGTTTAACTCACTTCTTTTAGCGGACAAAAAGTTTTGTACATTCATTTCTAACACTATTGATGAATTTTTTGTTGTTTAACCATCTTGAGTCCACTTCTTATTCATTATTATGGGAAACTCTCAAGGCTTATCTTAGAGGGCAAATCATCTCATACTCTGCTTTTCTAAATCAAAGTCGCAAGACTAGGCTCAACAAACTCACATCAGCTATTAGCAAATTTAACCATATTTATGCATCTAATCCTTCTCCCGAGTTGTACAAGCAACGCATTGACATACAATCACAATTTGATCTTCTTTCAACAAAAAAAACAGAACGTATGTTGTTACAGACTCGGGGAACGTATTATGAATGAATGGTATATATCATATATGGTGATAAATCAAGTAGATTGTTAGCACTTCAGCTAAAACGACAGCATGCCTCACGCCTAATACCACAAATTAAAAATGACTTAAATATCATCACTCCAAGCAAACATCTGTATCCCCTGAGCTTGTAATTTCACTGGATGCTGAGAAAGCTTTCGATAGGGTTGAGTGGGAATACTTGTTTGCAGTATTAACGAAATTTGGGTTTGGTGATAAATTTATTTCTTGGATTCGCCTCCTTTATAAATCCCCGCAAGCTAGTGTTCATACAAATGATATAAGCTCTGATTATTTCACTCTTGGGCGTGGTACCCGGCAGGGGTGCTCACTGTCCCCACTGCTTTTTGCCCTTGCTATTGAACCATTGTCTATTAAGCTTAGATCTTCTCTTGCTTTTAAAGGTATTATTCGTAAAGGGTTGGAACATAAATTATCCCTATATACCGATGACTTGTTATATGTGACTGATCCTGCAGCCTCTGTTCCTGTTATTTTAACCATTTTGGATAATTTTGGTTCATTCTTTGGGTATAAACTTAATTTGCATAAGAGTGAATACTACCCGGTTAACAATAGTGCTTTACAACTTCAACATCTAAACCTGCCTTTTAAATTCAATTGTTCAGGCTTTAAATATCTTGGTATTACAGTGACTCATTCTCTATCTGACCTTTCTCATGCCAACTTCTCCTCTCTTATTGCTGATGTTAAATCTGATATTCAGAGATAGAGCAATTTGCCTCTTTCTTTTACCGGACAAATCAATGCAGTTAAAATGACCATTCTTCCTAAATTTCTCTTTTTTTTTAACCACTTCCTTTATTTCTTCCTAAGTACTTTTTTCATTCCTTGAATAAAACCATAATCCCTTTTCTTTGGGCTGGGAAACTTCCTAGAATCCATAAGACATTACTAGAGAGATGTAGACTTAGTGCTGGACTCGCTCTGCCTAATTTCCAAATATACTACTGGGCTACACATATGAATTTATTTTTGGATAAACTCATCTGAATCCCCATGGTGCAAATTAGAGTTACTGTCTTGTAGATCATCCTGTATATCAGCTCTGCTTTTCACTTCCTTTCCAATCAAACCCGCTCAATACACTGATAACCCAGTGGTACTTAATACACTTACGATATATGGTATACTTATGGTATCAGTTTAGACGCCACTTTAAAATTTGAATCTGCGTCAGCAATGGGTCCATTGCATAAAAATTATTTGTTTCCCCGTCACTTTTAAATTCAGCCATTTTTATCATGGCACGACAAAGGCATCACAATTTTTTATAATTTGTATGAAGATGGACTATTTAAAAGTTTTGCTAGTCTGTCTTCGGAGTGTGAGCTGCCTGCAGCTCATTTTTTTTCCTTACCTGCAAGTTCGCAACTTTGTATCCAAGCGTTTTCCTAATTTTCCTTCTATTCCTCCCAGGCAGCCCTGGGAAAATCTGATCACATTTAATCTATATCAGCGAGGTGTAATATCACGAATCTATAATTTTATTTTATCTTATGGTGATTGTAATATCACTAAAACCAGAGCTGCTTGGGAAAATGAACTGGGATTGCAGTTGAGTGAGGAATGTTGGGGGAAGGCTATAGACAGAATACGCTCCAGCTCTTCCTGTGCCCGTCTCAGTCTTATTCAGTTTAAGGTTTTGCACAGAGTCCATTATTCCAAATCAAGGCTGGCTGAAATATTCCCTGATGTTGAGGACAGATGTGACAGGTGCCATGCCTCTCCCTGTAACTTAAGTCACATGTTCTTTTTGTGCTCAAACCTTTTTGGACAACTTTTGGACAGGTTTTTTTTTAATCTCATGTCCACTATACTTGGGGTACAGTTGAGTTTTTAATTTTTATTTTCATTTGATAATTATAATACATTTAATTAGTTGCTTCTGTAATGTTTATGTATGACAATTGTTCAATAAATTTTTTTTTTTTTTTTTAATGGCAGGCAAGCTTCAAAGGAGGATAAAATGAGAAGTCCCTTTGGGATGACTAAACAAGGTCTAGGCCCTTCCATGTCACCAGCTGAGGCTCATCAGTTGTCTGCTCACTCACCTGAGGTAGCCCCTGAAACCGACTCAATGCAAAAGCAGTTATGACAGCTATGCTCAACTTGCATCAATGCAGCCACTAGCTTACCAGAAATGTCAGCCTGCTTGTTCTAAAGCAGTGGATGTGACCTCACTGAAGAGGCAGCTAACTGAATTACAGGCTCAAGTTCAAGTTATGGAAGCTGCAGTTTTTCAAAAAGGCCTGAACAGAAGCTTGGGAGCTGGGGAAATTGTGGAACTAACAAGACAGGTTGCGGAGTTATAAGCTCAATTAGCCATCTCAGACTCTTAGAAACCTCAGTCGGGAAGAATGTCCGGGTTCAGGAGTAGAGAGAGAGAGAGAGGAAGAGAGAGAGTAGGTCAGTCAGTAGTAGTGCATCGATATCAACCCGACCTCGTCCACTGTTTCCGCTGTGGAGAAGATGGTCATATTTCCGTAACTTGTGAAAATGATCCAAATCGTGCGAAAGTTGAAAGCAAACAACAGCAGTTGAAGGAGAAACCGGCTCAGTGGGACCTGAAAAAGAGAGTTGCATCCCCACAGTTAAACTTCAAGCAGCCTCTGTAGGGGGGCATACAGAGACTGAAAAAAGACTCACATGCCCTAACAAACCCAAACGAGTGTTCAATAAACATTGTGATGCAGTGATACAGAAAAAATTACCGAGGGGATTAGTTGGGATGAAATGTACTGCCCAGCTGTTTGTTGACAGAACCCCTGTAAATTATGTTTAGATACAGGCTCCCAAGTGAACACTATTCCGTTCTCCTTTTATCACGATCATCTATCGAATCGCCCTATGAAATCACTTGATTCTTTATTGGAAGTAGAGGGAGCTAATGACATTTCCAAAGGAGTTCTTGGGAGTAAAAGCAAAGGTTACCACATTAGCCCTAGTGGTTCCTGATGTGATACATATGCCACAAGTTCTTGTGGGAACCAATACACTTGATGCTCTTTATGCTAACCATGCTCAGAAGAATCCAGTAAAGCCTAATCCAGCCTATAATGGATATTGAGCAGTACTTAAAATTCTGGATGTTGTCGTGGCAGATTTGCTGTGAACTATGCCAATTTTCCAAACAAAATCAATAACTACTCAAGCACTGAAATAGCAAAAGAGTTTATTGCAGCCAAAAGTAAATGGACAGCACTGGACCAGCCAGACAAAAGACAAACCAACAAACTGTCTCTCCCTCACCTCCTCTAACTTGCCTAATTTTACATGGTTTATATACCTTCATTTAACAATTACATCATTGTTTGCTCCTCCTTAAGTCAAGAAATCACTTAATATTTATGAGATGTAAGCCAATTTTGCCTAGGTTAGATTGATGTAGCGCCTCCCAATTGCGTAATCTCTTCTTTTCCTTTTTTCCATCTCATATTTATTTAATTCTGGGCCTAAGAAGTCTTATGCTTTCCTTTTTTGGAGAAAATTTGGTTTGTTCCTTTTTTCTTGACCAGACCATTGACCACCGCTGGTGACTTGGGTTTTGTTGAAGCCGCAATCAATTTTTCTGACTTTTCCTTAAGATGTGTAAGTGTTCTATTTAAATAATTATATTTAATCATTTTTATTATTCCCATCACAGTAATCATAGTATATTTTGTCTTATTTGTCTTTACCTGTCCGTTACATATATTTTTCCCATTTATAGAGATTATTTGTCTATTAGTACTTTAACATCTGTTCTGGTTATTCATTTAGAATATATACTTATAACTAATTAATTTAACAGATTATGTTAATGATTTTGCCCTTATATTTTAACTAAGATAAGTATTGAGATGAATTTAATCAGATTAAATAAATCAATTGATCATGTTTGTTAATATTTATTTTTTGTTTACCTACTACTATTCCCATATTATGAGGGAATATAAGGTTAGTTTAAGACAATCACATTAATCTGATCATTGCATGATTATTTGTATTGCTAGTTTTGAACCTACACTACTAAACGTGATTACATGTGTGCATATATAGTAGATTATTATTGTGTATATTACAATATTAGTTCAATTTGATAAAGTAACGATTAATTTGTTAGTTGTGCATGTTGCTTTGTTTTGTTATATTTCTTTTAATATGTGCAAAGTGCATTATCCTCATTCTTCTGAGGATGATACAGCTAAAGATCAGTGATTTGATTTAACTGGTATACCTCTTATATTTTTCTTCCCAATCTGATAAGTCTGATTTATGTTGTTTATCTGTTTTTCAAAGCAGAAGTCTGGCTTTTTGCACTTTGTCCCAATTAAAGCAGAACTGAAAGTTTATTTTTATATTTTGGATCACTGCCTGCACTTTCTGTATTTTCCATTCCAATAAAGTTCCTTAATTTCTTGCACCCTGTGTGTACCCTGTGTGTTCTTGGGTCACACTCTGCATATTTTCTTAATTTACAATACCCAACCATCATTAACCATTTTAAGCGTAATCGTAGTAAATATTATTAGTATTATTATTACAGATTACAGGTTATTATTTTTCCTGATGTTAGTTTTCTTATCTTATTGCTCTATTACCTAACTCTTGCCTTCTGCCTGCATGTTTTTCTCATTTCCTCAATTTGTTGAGGAAGTGCAGGCGCCTTTGAACAAGTACTGTGAGGATTAAGGCCTCTTGAACTAAGGCCTTCTGGGTATTTGGTACCTTCCACTCGACTTCAATTATGGATCTATAATTTTTTTCCACATTGTCAGACACAAGCAAATGAGCACTGAACTTCCGGGAAGTGTCATGTTGAAAGGAAATACGCCTGCAATTGTGTCAGCAGGAAGTGTAGATGTCCTTGAAGGAGTTGTTCATCTACGTAAGTCATTGTAATCCAGGAACATTGGCAGCTTTAGCACAGCCGGAGATGTCATATGTGCCAGGTGAATTATTGGTGGCTAGTGGATTGTACACTCTACCCGCTAAACACTCTTTTAGTTTACCTGTAGTGGTAAAAAATTACACTCAAAATTATATAACAGTCCCTCCAAAAGCAGTGATTGCTAAAATGCATGCTGTTAAGCGCATAATCGAAACCTCTTCAAGACATGACTTCCTTCAGACTCAAATTAACTCGAACTGCTCACAAATCAAAGTTAATTTTGGCGATTTCCCTTTATCAACAGAATGGAGTAGTCGGATCTTGACCTTGTTGAACACGATGCCTGAGGTGTTTGCATTACATGAAAAGGACTATGGGCGTACAGATAAAGTAAAACATCGTATCAAGCTTAGTGATGGCCTATTCACCCACAGGATGTCGATGCTGTTCGCAAACACCTGCAAGTATTGCTGGCTGCTGAAATTATTAAAGAATCTGAGTCTTCTTTCGAGATACTTCAGTACGCCCTTATATAGACTTTAGGAAGCTTAACTTCCAAACGATAAAGGACGCATATGCCCTACCCAACTTGGAAGAGGTTTTTTCTGTATTAAATGGCTCAAAATGGTTCTCAGTTTTGGATTTGAAAACTACCAAATTAAGATAGAGGAAGCGGATAAAGACAAGGATTCTGGGAATTTAACCGAATGCCACAAGGAATCACAAATGCTCCCAGTACTTTTCAGCGGCTCATGAAGAGCTGTATAGGTGATCTCAATCGAAAACAGGGGCTGATTTTCATTGATGACCTTATAGTTTTTTCTGAGACACTCGAAGAGCACGAACACCGATTGGTGCAGGTCCTTTCCCGTCTGAAAGAATACGGCTTGAAACTATCACCTGAGATATCCAATATTACCGATATTTGGGGCATATTGTTTTAGAACACGGCGTAGAAACCAACCCCAGAAAAGATTAAGGCTATTACTGTAAAACATGGCCAAGGCCAGAGACTCTCAAGGAACTAAAATCGTTCCTGGGATTTGCTGGGTATTATAGGAGGTTTGTTCAAGACTTCTCTAAGATAGTCAAGCCCCTGAACAACCTCACAGCAGGATATTCCCCAATTTGAAAAGGAAGAAAGTGTAAGAACACAGGCCAGCAGTACTATGATCCAATAGAAAACCTGGGGGTCAAATGGGATGCTTACTGTCAACAGGCCTTTGAGATAATTGTGGAGAAACTAACAACTGCTCCAGTTTTGGGATACACTGACCCTAGATTGCCCTATATACTACATACTGATGCCAGTACTACAGGCTTAGGTGCGCGTTATATCAAGAGCAAGACAGCCAATTGAGAGTCTTCTGAACTGGACTCCATATGGACTTAACACATTTTCTGTTATACTGAACTTCCAGCCTCCTAACACACAGTATGAGTGCAGATCAATCCCTGCTATCCGTTATCACCCAGATGAGGATGGGTTCCCTGTTGAGTTTCTCTCAAGGTGTCTTCCTGTTACCATCTCAGGGAGCTTTTCCTTGCCACTGTCTCCGTCATCTTCAGCTTGCTCTTCATGGACAGTCTTATTATTTTGATTCATACACATTTACATTTTATACAGTTTTAATAATTCTTTAGATTGTGTAAAGCTGCTTTGTAACAATGTCAATTGTTTAAAAGTGCTATACAAATAAAAGTGAATTGAATATTGATATATATATCATAATACACCACCATGCATCACATTGACACTAACAGTAACATTTATTTATTTATTTTAAATATGAATGTTTATAATATTAATATTATTTGTATTTCAGTCAGACATTAATTTGCACATGGTCCCTAACTCAGTAATAACGCAGTAGGTGAGGTGCTTTAGCCGGACTCTGTTAGCGAATCTCCGCCACAAATTGGAATTTGTGAAACTTTACCGCGGTAGAAGAGATTAAAAAATCTGATTGTCAAACTGAGGCAACAGTTTAAGAATTCATGAGAATGGATTATTAAACTGAGGGCACGAATTGCAAAACCCTTTATTTTTCTCCTCTAGGTGACTTTCAGGGCTCCATCACTTTTGCGCATTTAAGATTAAATTTATTTTTGAACTGTGTTTGAACTCTGTCTATTCTGTGCGCTCACAATGAAAAATGTTTTTAAAAAGCTACACATGCATTAACTGCAGCAGCGTTATAACCATTTCAGCCAATCAGACACTGGAGGCGGGCAGATTTGGACTGTCTGTTTTCTGATTGGCTCCCCAGTTCTCCACTTCTCATTTGAATTCATGTAAGCTGCATTATTGCATGTGTTAGTTCATAGCGTTCAAATCTTATTTATTTCACTTCTGGTATAATGCTCTGTAGCTCTTTGTCTGTTTTCAGTCTCAACAGCTAGAATCAACACACCAGGTTTAAAATAATACTGTATATTCTAATACTAATGTCTTTCTTTATATTTTATATATTTATAGTTTATTTGTGTTTAACAAAACGTCGGGTTGTCTCACAAACTAAAATATAAACTATAAATGTATAAAATATAAAGACAGACATTTGTTAATCTGTTAATTCATGAGTTTAACAGATTTAATTTGCACAAGGTTGCAAAACAAAGCACTTTTATAGTTTATTTGTGTTCAACAAAACGTCAGGTTGTCTCACAAACTAGTTAAAAAACACAACAAGTATAAAAGTGCTTTGTTTTGTAACCTTGTGCAAATTAAATCTGTTAAACTCATGAATAAAATCTGCCTCTATGTTTCTGATATAATATATTTTAAAAACATGTTATAGTGTAGAAAATGCATTTAGTATTTGTAAATGATCCTAAACAACTGTAGTGTACTGGTAACACATTTGCAATACAAAGGTATAGAAGACTGTGTGTACTGTAGTATAACAGAAGTATAACAGCATGCTACTGCTGTAACAAAAGTATATTCATGGTATATTAATCATGCATTTGTAACAGTAAAATTTGCTGTAATATACTTATAAAACATCAAATATATACTTTAATTTCATTAATTACTGTCAGGTATGTACGTTAGTACACACACGGCAATATCCTTTAAGTGTACTAAGTATACTTAAAGTTGTTCCACTTCTGCTCTCAAAAGTATACTTAATACACTTAAAATTGTGCTTTTGTAACTCAAATGCACTTAGTAAAAAATTTGGTTTTTTCCAAAATAGCTTACGTATGCTTTGGCATGCTGGGATTTAATATACTTAGCATCCTTTTTTTTTTTTTTACTTAAGTCTGGTGGACGTGGAGTGTTTATCCAGGGCAGGAGTAAGTGGGGTTCCTCCAGAAGCTCCTGCTGCTTCAGTCATCGCCTGTAAATAAACCTGCAAGAACGCCACAGGCCGTGGAGCGCTGCATGAGTTCGCTATTACCTTCTACAGCTGAAGAAAAAAGCCACTACAAACACAAATCAAGACAAAATTAATAGGCAGCACTTAACAGAAAATATTTTTAAAAAAATGTGTAATCTGCCATGGTGATTTGCATTGTTTTTGTTTTTAAAAATTTTTGTTCTTGGTTGATCTGTGTTTTAATGTGCTGTTAGTTTGAGCACTGGACATTTCATTAGGTTTTGTTCAATAGGTAAATGTCTGAATGTTCAGATTATACTGCACTTTTTTCTCAGCACCACAAATCTCTATCAGTTTGCTTAGTTATCCGCACTAAAGGGTTATGGGTTGTTTTTTTTTCAAAGATGCACTATTAGCGGGCAAAATTTTTTTTTAATTATTAAGAAAATGTACTGTAGAGGAAGGGCATCCGGTGTAAATCCTGTGCCAAGCTTGTATGTGCAGAACGGATGGTCCACTGTTTTGACCCCTTGAATCAAGAATGAGTTTATCAGAGGGACAACCCATGTTACAGTAGATGTTTTGGAGATAAAGTCAGAGAGAAAGACAAAGACAATAAAAGTAATGTTTACTTTGGTTCTACCTGATATATCAGAAAACCCAAATAAACAGTTTGATGTCTAAAGCCTTGCCGTTAACACACACCAGGAAGGCTTCCATATAAGCACACACACATATATATATATATAAATATGTTTATCATTGTGTTTTGTTATTAAAGGGTTAAAGTGTTGAGAACACTGCTGCTATGCGACAGCATTGATTAATGGCTTATCATTTTACTGTAAACAAGTTAGCTAGCTAGCAAACTACGTTTTTTTTTAAGGACAACGTGAAGCTTCAGTGACGTCAAAAAATACAGCCATCAGTAACATCAACACTTACCTTAGATGTGCTGGTGACTTAAGAAGAAAACACTTGAGGAGAAAATCTATTCAGTTAAATATCATGATTTTGATTACATATTTAAAAAAAAAAAAAAAAATCAGTAGGGGGCAAACACTTTTTCACACCACCGTATATCTGTTTGCATGTCAGGTAGAAAATGTTGCAGTTCCTGTATAATCCTACAGGTGGTGCTCTAAACTATTTAAACTATTTAAACTTTGGCAGGCAGTGTATGGTAGGAGAGATGTATTTGTTATGAAGTTTGTCTGATACAGAATCACAACATAAATGGGATAAAGATAATATCTTGGTGATTCCCATACCTATTTACTTATTAGTTACTATACTTGTTACTTTTGGCATCTTTAACACAACTCTATGTTAGCACAACCTTTATGACAACACTTGCATCACGACTCACGGGCGTGGTCAGATGTGTCAAAAGTTATGAATTAGAAACCGTTTACAGGAAACTGTTATTACAAAAAAAAAGTGTAACGCACAAATAATGTAATATAATAATAGCTATAATCGTTTGCCTATTTGCACCCATTGCAATTTATCTACCTCACTATTTATACAGTGGAACCTCGGATTACGAGTAACGCGGTTTACGAGTGTTCCGGAAGACGAGCAGAGATTTTTAATAAATTTTGACTTAAAAAAAAACGAGCGTTGTCGTAGTTTACGAGCTCCGAGTATCATGTATAACGCATGCGCTTCTTGATTTGACACCGAGCGTCTAGTCATCACAACTGAGCCAACGGTTTTTCTCTCTCTGGCGCTGCGGGTATTCATCTCGGCTGCTGGGACTTAGTGCTCGTCTCTTACTGGTATAATCAACATCCGTGTGTGTGTGTCACACGCTCTCTTTCTCTCTCACCTTTATTGTGTGTCAGTGTTTGAGTGTGTGTGTTATGTGTGTGTGTTTTTCTTTCTCTTGCGCTGCAGAGTGTGTGTGTTTTGTGTGGGCGCGTAATTTGAAACCGCGCAGGTTCGCGCACACACTCTCTCTCGTCGTTAGTGTGTGTCAGTTTTTGAGTGTGTGTGTTGTGTGCGCGCGCGTAATTTGACACCGTGCCGGGTCACACTCTCTCTCTCTCGCTTTTAATGTGTTTGTGTGTGTGTGTCTAAAACAGAAAGGGGGTGCTTCACTTACACACAACCGGCACGGTGTCAAATTACGCTCGCGCTCACACATAACACACACTCAGCAGTGCAGGAGGGAGAAAAACACACACACACAGCGCTTATTGGTCGGGATTTATTTTTACTTTTTTTTAAGGTAACATGCAGGTTAATTTATTTTATATGTATTTATTTTTTTGGGCTGTGGAACAAATAATTTTAATTTCCATTATTTCTTATGGGAAAGTGTGCTTTGATTTACGAGTGTTTTGGAATATGAGTCCACTTCCAGAACGAATTATGCTCGTAATCCTAGGTTCCACTGTATATGCAAATTATTCTGCACTGTAAAAATGCACTTCTGGTTAGATGCTAACTGTATTGTCCTTGTCTTGTACCTACATGTACAAGTTGAATCTAATCTAATCTAATAAAGAGACAGAACAATGCAGGAAAATACTTTGCCTTTTATTTCCTTTTTAACTCTTTTTTTAACAAATATGTCGAACGTTACACTCAGGACAACACAAAAGTCAGGTTTTTCATTAACAAGTGTTTACATCTTCATTCTCTCTTTACAGATCTGTGTACAAAAACAATAAGTTACAGTCGCTTTTAAATCAGTTACGCTAAACTATACAACACCGTCTCCACGCTCAACCAATAAATAATCTCACTATAAAAATGACCACGGGGGGTTGGGGAGGGGGCAAAAATGGACCAGGACATGACAGACACCCCGGACTGACCAATGGTGTTGATGGAAATGGAACTCAGTGCTTTTTTGATGAGGTGATGTCATGGCCAGAAGAAATCACTCACCGTTCGTCCAATCAATCACACACAAGGTGGGAACCTTTAAATAAAAGACGCTCTGTGATGGGTCAGGTAATACCTGGCATAATTCAGAAACCATTGCTTTCATTATGTCTGTGTACAACATACATCTTCAAAGTGCCACTGTGTGTGTGTGTGTGTGTCTGTGTGAGAGAGAGAGAGAGAGAGAGAGAGAGAGAGATTTAAATACTATGACCATATAAGAGCGTTTACACAAAAATTATTCCCAAAGTGTTTAAAACTAATTAAGAATGTACTAGAGTGCTCACAACTGGGCATCATCCTCACACACACGTACGATTCAGCCACACACATACTAGCATTAACCGTACTAGCATGACCACGCTAAGTGAATGACACCCAGCTGTTAGCGTAACCAAGTCACATGACTAGCTTTTCTCCATAACAAACCAGCCTGGTACCATCAGCATGGTAATGAAGTCCCGCCAAAACACAGGTTAAAAATATAAACAGCACACACACACACACACACACACACACACACACACACATAAAACCACAACTGAGTTGTCAGATCAAACAGAAATGGTTTTGTTGTGGATGAAGGAAACAAACTGGATGAATCGTACACACTGTTTTCACAAAAGTGCAGCTAGAGCGTACGAGTGTGTGTGTGTGTGTGTGTGTGTTTTTACTGCTAACACGTTGCCGTACAAAAGTTCAGCTCAGTGTCAGAGTAAGTATGTAAATGATTCAGTGCTGTAAATCCTGTGTGTGTGTGTGTGTGTGTGTAAAGGCAGCGTCTCTCCCTCATGATCGCCATCTGCTCTGTACAGTGGTGCTCAGAATTAAAAATGACAATTTTCTTAATAAAGTGAAACGTTTTGTTCACATTCAGTCTAAAAAACTCTTTCAGATAAAACAATCTAAAATTAAAAGACAGACTGAGGACTGGACCCCCGCCGGTGATCCTGTCCTGCCTTGGCCCGTGTGCTGATGTTCATCTCTACAACACGTTATCATGTTTTATTGCACTCTATTATCATGGACACACTCTGCGACATCCCATAATTCCACTGACAGGATGAACAACAGGGCATTCGGAGGGACTGGGGTGTGATTCTTTAGGGATGTTTTTCTTAACGTGACACGGTGATAATATTGTAAACTGTAATTATAAATATGGCATCTATGCACACACACACACACACACACACATTCACACACACAAAGACAAAAGGCCTTCCCATCATCTGTGGAAGTCATGTGACTGCGTGATGTAAATAACGAGCCAATGTTGCTCATATGATCGTGGAGGCGGAGTGAGAAAGTCAGGGACAAAGTGTTCACTCAGTGACTCACGACTCACTGAATCATTGATTAACCAAATCATTTAATCACTGGATCACCGGCTCAATGAACCACTGAATCTCAGACTCAATGAATCATTGAAGTGCTGACTCTTCAAATTATTTAAAATCCCATGAACCACTGCATCGCCAGCTGACTCACGGACTTCCACTGCCGACCCAGTGAATTACTGAATGAGACGCTGAATCAATGAATCACTGAATCTCCGACTCACTGAATCACTCACTCGGCATCATGTCTTTGTGATGGCGCATGATGTGTTGGTTTTTCTCCGACGGTCTCCGGAAGCCCTTGGAGCAGAACTGGCAACGATGTGGATAATCCTTGGTGTGGATGGAAATGACGTGGCGTTTGAATCCCGAGGCGTCTCCAGTGCTATAGTCACAGTACTGACACTGATACACGCGGCGTTCCCTTGGTCCCTTGGCACCTATCACCTTTTTAATGATGGGAGCTCCGCCCAGAGCCAGCTGCGCCGCCCCGATCGTCTTCTTGGGCGGACTTCGCTCCTGCATCTGTAACGAAGGCGCCGGTTGTTCTTCTTGCTGTTCTGTCGCGTTCTGTTGCGTCTCCTGCTGCTGCTGTTCTTTAGTGTGAACGGATAAAATGTGTCGACTCAGCACAAACGGATCAGCAGTCTTAAAGCTGCAGTGGCGGCACTGATGCGGCCGCTTGGCCTTGTGGGATACGGAGTGCTTCTTGAGCTCTGAAGGTCGATGGAACCCCTTACCGCAGACGTCGCACTTGTGAGGGTAGTCTTTCGTGTGGACGGAGATGACGTGACGCTTCAGGTCGCTGGAATTGGAGCTGCGATGATCACAAAGGTCGCACCGATGACCTCGAGCCTCGTCGTTGTCGTCGTCCTCGTGATCGCATTCAGGGTCGTGGTCCTGCGGCGTCTCCGTCAGGTTTTCCGTGAGCTGCTCCGCGTGAGGCGCCGAAACCGCCACCGTGTCCTCGTCTTCTTCCTCACGGCTGTGTTTGGTCTTCATGTGCGTCTTCAGGTTGGACGAATCGGCGGATTTGTAGCTACAGTGTGAGCAGGAGTACGGCTTCTCGCCCGTGTGCGTGCGCGTGTGCTTCCGTAGCTCGGACGGATGCCTGAAGCCTTTTCCGCACTCGACACACACGTGAGGGAAGTTTTTACTGTGAACGGCCAGCAGGTGGCGGTTTAGCAGACCCTGCTCCGCCGTCTCGTACTCGCAGAACTTGCACTTGTGTGTCTTCTTTGCAGGAAGGGCGGCCATCTTTGTTTTCTGCTGCGGTTGGAGGCGATTGGAGAAGAGCGGCGGCTGCTGGTGGAAATCTTTCAGATTTTCTGACTCGAACGGAGCCTTGGTGCTGAGTGTGTGTGTGTGTTGTGTGTGCTGCGTGTGCTCCTCCATGTGACTGTGGAAGCTGGACTTTTTGTTGGTGGTGAAGTCGCAGTCGGTGCACTGGTACTTCTTACGGCTCAGGATGTCCTGGTGGTGGTTCCGAGT